>NW_027305490.1:1657580-1839062 GCF_039555335.1 Amphiura filiformis | reverse complement strand
TCGCCAAATCAATATCACACTTGAATGTTGTTGGAAGAGTGGTTACTTGACCTTTTTATTTGGAAGTAGTTCTTTCAAAGTTGTCCACATTTTCTTGCAATCACCAGCAGCATTATTAATCTCTTTGGTATCATACTCTCTTTTAGCATCTCTCATTAATATATTCACCTTGTTTCTTATATATAGTTCCCTGTATTTATTCCAGTGATCATTACAACTGTTTGTACACTTGATTGCTTTCTTATGGTGATAATCCCTTTGATGCATAATGTCAAAAATATCATCACGGTTTTCCAACCACGGGCACAATTTATGCTTAAATCTGAGGGTTTTTAACGGTGCATGAATATCACATATAACAGTGAAATTGTTAACAAAATTATCCCATGCTGATGCCACGGAAAGGGAATCATTGATTTCCCAATTAACACAATTTAGATCATAAGCAAAGTCGTCAATATTAAAGTTTTTAACACTTCTAAACTCCTTTTGAACATGTTTATCACCATTACCGCTCTTGACTGCAGGGCCTCAGATTGGACGAGAATCACTGAATCGATTCTCGTAATGATTCTCTTAACATTTGTTGCGAGAATCAATTCCTCTCATTGAATCATACAGTAAGTGAAGAACAAAAATAAATTTGCTCTTGTTCCATTTTCATGATCAAGCACGGAGCAAATCCAGTACTGGTCTTGACTTGCAACACTGGAAAACCTGAGTTTCTGTCAGGAGGGGTCTGATTTCAATGCAATACTCAGGTATACATGACAGGAGTCTCAGTCCAGAGCCAAGATTATTCTGTCCAGAAATACCTGAGTCTCTCACTTGTCTATTTAATAATGGGCCACTTATGGTTAACAATGAATTTGCTTAGCTCCAACAACACCTGATGTGAACAGTGAAGTGCATCAAGTACCTTGTATTGTTATATTGATTCACTGAGTTGTGATCTTAGACCACCTTCTTTTATGTGCATGGTGTTTACAACTCTGTTGTTCTCTCCTGATGGAGTTTGACTGAGGATATGACTGAGTATGAATGAAGATGACAGAGTTTGCCTGAGGATATGACGGAGTTTGGTGGAGTAGACAATGGAGTTTGACGGAGGATAACTGAGTTTCCGGAGGATGTGAAGGAGTTTGACGGAGTTGGACTGTGTCTGTAGTCATATCTATGACTATGAAGCTCAAAATTATTGTGGAGGATATTATACCAGGGTCTCTGAATCAATACCTGTAATGCTCAGGTTCATCTCAGGAATACTCCTGCACAGTGCTGAAGTTCATGAGTATTAGTTGTCAAGATAATATCAATCAATGTTTTACTCAGAGGTGTTATTCTAGTAGGTTTCTTGACCAATTGAGACAAATTATACAATTCCAAGAAATCATGCATGTCCTGTTGCAATATCTTTTTTAAGAAAGTCACAATTTAAATCGTCTAAAAGATTGTTTGTTTGTTATTTGTTTTTAAATTTATCTGTTTTCATTTCAGGTAACAAGTACAACAGTTATTCCAGTACTGAAAGATATGGCCGCAGATGGTTATGGGAAATGGGTTGAACAAGGACGTAGTCTGGGATTTATCAAGGCCTACCCGTTGTCTCAGGAGCACCTGCAGAGGATTAACATGACGGCAATGGAGTACCAAGGCAATGCGAAGTTGAATCTGCCACCATCCAAGATCCCTGAATCAACAAAAAAGTGGTTGATGCAGAATGGTGGTGACGATATGATGACGAAGCTGAGGAAAGAAGATATGGAATGTGGAGCTGACACTTCTGCATCACCAGATGTTACTCCCAAGGCTCAGAGGAAAACACGCCGTGTGGCAAGTCCGCAAGCACAATACAGCAAATGTGGAGCTGACACTTCTGCATCACCAGATGTTACTCCCAAGGCTCAGAGGAAAACACGCAGTACAGCAAGTCCGCAAGCACAATTACAGCAAATGTGAAAATTCTCGCACTCGCATGAAGAAAAAATCAAGTAAAGCAAAGTAAAACAGGTCTAGATGGTAGATCTAGTGCCATGGGATGCGCTGCTGCATTTGTCTACATGTAGACTTATTTTGTTACCAATTGGGAGCAGCAACTGAATAAAAGTTGTAAGACTTAGATACAGACTTTGACTTAAGTATGAACTGAAGTATTATATGTTTGAGAATTAGTGTAGGATGTTGATGAACTACCAGGGGATTCAAACTTCAACTGTGTTTTCTGCACATGCTTGATATCTTGATTATTTCAGATGAATTGTAATGCGTTTGTAAATTGCGACTTCTTTCATGAATGAGAATGAAGTGATTGATACTTACGGGACCATCCAGTTGAACATTTGTTTGAAACATTGTCATGCTGTGATTTATCAAGGCCTACCCGTTGTCTCAGGAGCACCTGCAGAGGATTAACATGACGGCAATGGAGTACCAAGGCAAATGCGAGTTGAATCTGCCACCATCCAAGATCCCTGAATCAACAAAAAGTGGTTGATGCAGAATGGTGGTGACGATATGATGACGAAGCTGAGGAAAGAAGATATGGAATGTGGAGCTGACACTTCTGCATCACCAGATGTTACTCCCAAGGCTCAGAGGAAAACACGCCGTGTGGCAAGTCCGCAAGCACAATACAGCAAATGTGGAGCTGACACTTCTGCATCACCAGATGTTACTCCCAAGGCTCAGAGGAAAACATGCAGTACAGCAAGTCCGCAAGCACAATACAGCAAATGTGAAAATTCTCGCACTCGCATAAAGAAAAAATCAAGTAAAGCAAAGTAAAACAGGTCTAGATGGTAGATCTAGTGCCATGGGATGCGCTGCTGCATTTGTCTACATGTAGACTTATTTTGTTACCAATTGGGAGCAGCAACTGAATATAAGTTGTAAGACTTAGATACAGACTTTGACTTAAGTATGAACTGAAGTATTATATGTTTGAGAATTAGTGTAGGATGTTGATGAACTACCATGGGATTCAAACTTCAACTGTGTTTTCTGCACATGCTTGATATCTTGATTATTTCAGATGAATTGTAATGCATTTGTAAATTGCGACTTCTTTCATGAATGAGAATGAAGTGATTGATACTTTCGGGACCATCCAGTTGAACATTTGTTTGAAACATTGTCATGCTGTTCTAAGAAAACTTTGTTTGAACATTTTATGGACTAAAGAACTCTGCAAATGCACATAGTCCTCATTCATGATAATTGGCCATTAAGTTCAGTGTAATAAGTTCAACTTGCATTCAGGGAAATTACCAAATTACACAAATGAAGTGCCAAAGAAATTATGGTTTTTTTTGTGTTTTTTCACGCTCATTAATTTCTAAACAATTATGCTATGCCTATTTTCTCTTACCGTACTTTGCACTTTTCCCCTGCCGGACAGGGTAAGCAAGCACAATTCTATGATTTAATTGTGAATATTATTTATTATGTATTTATATTATTATATAGTTTCTTTAAAAATCAAGTAAAGCAATATTAGTTTGGCACTGAGTTGGGTACCTTAAATAAATGTAACAAAGTAACTTCCTCATGTCCTGCATGTACATTGTACTGCAAATTACTTCTTGCATGACAGAACTTGGCTTTTGGCTTTTGGATTTAATGTATTTTTATTGCACCTTTTTGCGTACTGTACATTGTATTTTAAATTACCATAATGCATGTGATTGTGTTCATAGTTGAAACTTATCACAGAAGGCAATTTGACCAGGTGTTATGTGTAATTAATCTGTGGAATACAAAGTATGCATTGTAATGTGTATGTCCTTGGTCCATATTCAAATGCACAGATCTGTGAAGTATTGGTGATCAGTTATTGTTGTGTCAGAGCCAGAACGTCATAAGTCCATTTTTTTTTTTTTTTTCATATTGGTACCAAATAACACTCTAGGCACCTTAAGAGTGCATTACCATATGGCTAAAGCCACAGAAAACTGTTATCAGCAAGAATGTTATGGTCGTAAGTACAGCACTGAATATAATGATCATAAGTTAAAGTACAAAAATGCCTGTATCTCAAAATGCTTATTTTGCACTTATAGCATTCTGGATCTGACTCAACATTATATTATAACCTCTCGAAAATTAAGAAGATGATACAGTTAATCACTTTTCAGTTAGGTACATTGTTAATATGCAGTTGCATGAGTAGTGGAATACATAATTAGCTTGCCACATGCTTTCTGGTTCCAAATAGCTGAAATGGGTTCCAAGCCAGTATTTTTTTTCCAATGGGAAATAAAGTTACCACAGCTTGCTACATTGTAGCTTTCCAATACTTAATTGTTTTAAAACCAAGAATATCGTCGGTCACATCACATACTGTTCTATTTGACCCATGATGCTTTTCAAGAAAATCGCATTTGAAAATTGGGTGGCCACGGTCCTTGAGAGTCCTTGAATTTGAAAACACCTTTTCAAAGCCTTGAAAGTCCTTGAAACTTGCACAAGGTCATTGAAAGTCCTTGAAAATTGAATTTTACCTAAATAAACAATTTTGACAAATTTGGGGAGTGGAAAGAAGCTATCACTTTCATTTAATATGTGTAGTATGAAAAGCCGCATCAACTTTCTGTGTTGCGGTAAGTCTTTGAAGATCGTGCTTTTGGACCTTGATAGTCCTTGAAGAATCCTTGAATTTTAGAGGCTTCAAGGTGTGGCCACCCTGTGAAAATCTGCATGTGGAATTGCTTTTCAAAATTAATCATTGCTTAGTACAATGTACAAATGTACTTAAACTATCACTGATATTGAGAAAACACCTGAAAGTTTCCATTACGTACGGTGACGTTATTAATTGTTAAATAGATCAGTATGTGATGTGTCGTTGACGTAATAGAGCTTTATGTGCGTTTTAAGCTGCAAAATCACACGATTGTGTCAAATAGATCTCTATGTGAAACACAAATTATTTTAAATCTATAAATAGTACAAATTCAATGTTTTATATCTCATTATTTAGGAAGAGTTTTGACCTTTTTAACTAGGTGAATAGAAAGAGCTCAATAAATAACTGGTACACAATTCTCAAAAATGGTAAAAATGTCGAATAGAACATTGTGTGATGCGACCGACGATTATATAAGGGTCTAATATGCCAATCTACCAGAGAAAAGTATAACCCGCGAGCAAGTGGTTGTGGGTGCCAGTATTTTTTGCTTTGTATGATTTTGTGGTTCTAGAGATCTACATAATTCCACAACATACTAATTGCAATGGTCATGATCAACATGAATTATGTCATGGTCCAGTATTTGGAACCAATTCGCACATGTTGCAAGTGTTTATTTACAAAATGATGCAGTCACTATACGAAGGCATATAATGTTTGTTGAATTGTTCGTGTAGGCAAAATGTGAAGTCTTGTATGCCCCAGCAAGGTATATGTGAGGCAATCAAGAGGAATGAGTCGGATGTCAGGAACATTGATTTCTAGGTAGAGCAAATTATTGTGTGCAATTCCTTTTATATATCTTATTGTTTTCAGCTGGACAAAATTGCCCATATCTTTGGAACCGCACGTCTGATTTTGATGGGGTTTTCAGCAAAACAAAGCTCTCTAATTGCTTTACTTATTGTGCTACTAGAAAACTCAAATTTGATAGTGTCCGACATCAGACTCATTTCTCTTGATGGCATCACATAAATGCAATTTGCAGATGGAAAATAATTGGAGGGTCTAGGCCCTAGTAGTGAGACAGAATGAAAATTCAGGCAACAAATTGGGTCTGAAGTTACATGCAGGAATCAAAGTGGTATTTTCAACAACTTTCAATTAAAGAGGTTTTTCACGGATACCAAAATTTCTAGGATACCATTTTAGATATCGAGTAACAAACTTTTTGGTTTTAGCTCATTCAATCTGATTCACGACTGCTACTACATGTATACCATATAACGACTCGTTCTGACCCAGTTGCTAATTGTTTGTGTAAGTAATCTTTTTTAGACTATGGGCTATACAATAATGACATACATGAAGGTGATATGGTTTTGCCAATTATTGTATATATGTTACATGATTCCTGTTGCTGTTGTAACAAGTTTTCCAAACTTTCCACTTGTGACTATTTCACCACAGAAAAATACAGCTCTTTCACAAGTGTCGTTGGCATATGATAGTAACATACAAGTTTTCTAAACTTTCTACTTAGTGGCTATTTCACCACAGAAAAATCCAACTCTTTCACAAGTGAAGACCTTTTTTTCAAACTAAGCTAGGTCCACTTAGGTAGTTTTCGAGAAAAACACACTTTTGTGATACAGCAAGGTGTACTCTGGATTTAATTTATTTTGGGTGCAGAGAGAGATATTGTTGCTAGGAATAAAATGTTGCCTTTTGACGAAAAGAATAATCTTGTTATTTTCTTTATATCCCATTTTCTTTCAAAAATTTTAATGGACATAGCTCGTTTTGCAACAAAATTATTTTGCCCCTTCTCCAGAACACCACTTTATGGTTGATGTTTTTGAATGAACACATTTCTGGACAGATGGCATCAAATGATTGCAAAATCATAAATAATCTTTCAAAAAATTACTTTCTTTTGAAAACTATGGCAATCTATTGATTTTCCTTAAAATCACGATTTTGTTGATTTTTATTTTTTTATTTCTTATTTTTTTGATAATTCGCCAATTTCAGAATATTTGGCTATTGCAATAAAATGAAGCATCTGCACTGCCTAATTTTGACTTAAAATAGTTTAAGGAAGAGTGTCTTGTCCCCAAATCATGAAAGAAAATTAATTGAAATGTTTATCTTTGGGCCGTCGGACAGGCCTTCGTGTCTGAAATAGGAGGAGATCTCTTAATCACTCTCCTGAGGTTATTAAGGAGCTTAACAAGGAGCTCAAGTTACCAATCTCTGTATTTAAACAGGAGTGTCGAAGCTGCGAGGAGCTCAAAAAATTGTACTCCTGAAATGACTGCGAGGAGAGCTGTAGGAGCTCTAGCTCAATATCTCTCCTCAAACACAAAGGTCTGGGCCGAAACAGACAATTAAATTTCAATTTCCAAGATTTACGGAACTTTATGAAAATTATGAAAATTATTTGAATATCTCTAAAACGGAAGGGTAGGGTAAACCGGGGTAAAAACACCCGCATTTGAAGTTTTTTGAAATAACCGGAACAGCTTGGAGAAACTTGGAAACAATTATGTGGTTTTATACATTACTAACCCACTATATTTTGTGCAAATGTTTTGTATATTTTATACTAATAAGAGGACCTTATAGACCTGTAAAGTGGCGGGAAATATTACCCAGGTCACTTCTGGCCTTGGGGTAATAATGCCCACCTGATAAATTACCATGGCAACTATTTAAACAGTTAAAAACAGTTGCTATGAATTTCATTTTAAAAAAAAAAAAAAAAACTATTAACCCTGAGAACTTTCATATCTTTTGATATTTTGTGTGTGAAAGGTACCCTTCCTTGTACTGACTGAATTTACAATAGTGCCATTTGTCATTCAAAATTAAGACATCATTATCCTTAGTTCATTCAAAATTTAATAGCTATGTTATTTTATACAAGTTTTATAACTTTAACATGCATTCACATTAAAATATGCTTTTAATCTTCACTAAATTGCCAACTACCTGCATGACAAATCATTCATACAAGTGCCGAAAAGTCTCATTTTCTTATGGATAGGGGTAACATTTGATGCCAGAAATGTGTGAAAACCAGTAAATTTGTGCAGTTTATGGATATAATGTATCAAATTAATAACATACACTGAAATAAATGATTAAAAACAGTTTTGATCCACTAAGAGTGAATTTAGGGGTGAAAAAGTCAAAATTTGAGGGTGTTTCGTCATTTTTTTCATATTTTAATCAATATCTCACTTTTGTCAACCTTTCACATGGAAACTGTTAAGTACAATGAACTTTTGCAATTATTTTTATATTGTTACTTGATGTAACACCATTCTTAAACATTATAACATTTATTGAATTTCTGTGCATAATTCAGCACTCTTTTTAGAAGGTGGGCGTTATTACCCCTGGGACCCCTTATTTTGCATGGGGTTATAACGCCCAGCAAAAACTCAGTATCAAGAAGAAATATAGAATGTATTTGCATTTTAATTATTTGTTGCTATTGAGAAGGCCCTTCTTAACATTATTACTATAAATATATCAAAAACATATGCTTGTGTTTTTCTGCAACATGATTTATTGTGACATGTGCAAAAGTTTGCCCGGTCATTTTTGTAAACTTTCTTTTTATGTTTTTCAATTCTCGCTACATATACTTTAAAAAATGGTGACATTTTTTTCTCATTTCTTATTAAAGGAGAACATCAGTGATCATACCATTGAGTGCTATATGATACGAAACAATTACCAAGTGCATCTTTACGTGTCACAATGACAAAAAACGTCGCATTGCAGTAAAATGGAATTAACATTATAACCCTTCAACCTGCGATATCAAGTTGCTGAATGTGCCGATGGGAATGGAATGCTAGATGAGTGACGTGTTCTGACGTCACTCAACCATGCTTTGCCCTTCTTACAATAGCTTATACTGCTGCAGAGTGACATGGCTCGCTGGATATTCTTTTCACAACATGAAATCATGCATGTAACTTTCTGCCACAGACAAAAGACCTTCGTGATTGTTGATCATACTTAATCCCATAACATAATTCACTACATGGCGTAGACAATCAGTCATCATTTCTATTACTAATCCCATCTCACTGTGCCGTACTTTATCATTATCACTGGGCGGGCTATTCAAAAACTTGTGGGATGCAGGGTTAAACTGCATTTTATTTCAAATGTATTGCAAGCATCATGGGATGTCTAAATGACGTATTCCCATACTGGTGGCAGTTTTGTGATGATGCCTCACAACCACAGCAAAATACTTCCGGTTTTCACACATTCCATTTGCTTCTCATTATCGTTTAAATCATACGGTTTGAGAGTTGATAGTTTTTATTAGTTCATTACTTTCATGCTTTTTTGTATATTTATACAATGCGAGCGAGATGTACTTGATAATTTTGTTTAAACTTAACACCCACTGTTATGACCAATGAAGTTCTCCTTTAATTAGTATGCATATTGCACTTACTTGTAACAAATATCATTGGAAAAAATGCCCTTTCAATTTCCACTAAAAGTGAAAATTAGTTCAGTGGGCGTTATAACCCCGTGGGCGTTTTTACCCCGGTTTACCCTAGATGGATTTCAAATAACCACCAAAATATGTATTTTTACATGTACATTGTACAGGGTGTCCCATAAAAAAGGACACCCAAACAGCGCCCTCAGTCTTGGGCAAGTAGTAAGGAATGTGCAAATTACTGTTACATATGTGGAAACCATAATTAGTTAGCTACTCAAAACAGAAAACCCCGTCAATTTTGGTTGAGAAATAAGCGAGATATGGGCGATAATGTAAAGTCACAATATTTTCACTTTTTCCACGGAAGGGCTGTTTTACATGAAACTGTTGGAGTTCATGATGGGTGTTGATGCTGTGCTTTCTACATGATAGTCAGTATAACCTTGACTCTCTCCCAAGACTTGCATAATGTAAGAATAACATCTGTCAAGTGTTGCCAAGCTTAACAGTTACAAGAACGTAAAACAGAAAGAAAACATTCAATTAGTACCGCAGAAACTTGAAAGGTGCTCTTCAACATTTTCAAAGACCATTTTGATTATGTCCTAAATCACCATTTTCTGGTTACAAGTGACAAACATACTGACTTTACTAAATCTTCCATTAATTGCTCAACTTTCTGCTGCACAATATGGAAACATGGATTAGTTAACTATACTCAAAAAAAGAAAACAGCAGTAATTTTGGTTTAGAAATGAGCAACAAATGGCCCATTTTGCAAAAGTAGTTTTTCCCCAACCTGTAGCAAGAAACTGACAAATTCCAAGTAATTTTAAAACTAATATGACTAAGGGATTGCTTTCTCTTTAATTACAGTCAATTTGAACCTGTAAAAGCTTAACAATGCTTTGAAGATGAGGCTCCAACATAAACCAAGTCTTGAATAGTTGAAATTGACGGGGTTGTCACGAAGAAAGCAAATTATCAACAACAAACACAAATTCCAGTAGTTTCAGGAATGGTGTAAGCGTAAGTGAAACAGCCCTTCCGTGGAAAAGGTGAAAAAAGTGTGACTTCACATTATCGGCCATATCTCGCCTTTTTTCTCAACCAAAAATGATAGGGTTTTCTGTTTTGAGTAGCTACGTACCTAATTAGGGTTTCCAAATATGTAACAGTAATTTGCATATTGGTAATCACTTGCCCACAAATGAGGGTGCTGTTTGGGTGTACTTTTTTTATGGGACATCCTGTAGAATTACAATATCTATATCTGGCATATGATAGTAACATTTTACAGTACTGTACTATGACTTCCTCTTGGAAAAGGACACCAACCAGAAATTTGCATCATGTAGATGTTGGGCAAATGACAAAAATAGAAATGAAATGTCTCGATGTATGACTATAGTGCTAAGTATAAATGCAGATGTCCCTGATATACAAATGTAGAGCAAGTAAAGGCTGCACACATCAGATTCACACGAATGTAGAAACTGTTTCAATACATTTGGAAAATGTTTCAGTGTTTTTAATTTCTTTTTGTAAAAGTTTTAACTGAAAATTAAAAAAAAAAAAAGTGTGAAAAATCTCATGATGAAGAGGAGCATGGGGACGCTAAAATGTCCGGATACTTTTTTTTACTCAGTCTTATGCCCTTTGTTTAGTCATCGTTATTGTTGATATGATCCATGTTAGAAAGTAGAAGGTAAATATGATGTAAAGTTATTTTGAAGGAATAAATAAAACAAAATAAATATAATTAAAATAAATAATGTGATTTTCAATTTGGGATCCAGGCAGTTGACAGGAAACTCATAATTATGAAATGCCTAAATAGGATTGTTGAACAGTTGGAAATACTCAGCAATACTGGGAAATATTTGGGCAATACTGGGCCCGGATACTGGGAAATATCCACCACCTCGGGTCATTCTGAACTCAAACAATGTCTATATGGATACACTTGTGCAAGAGTGTATTTACCATATGCAAATTTGTATATGGCCAAAGATATGGGCCACCCTTAGCGTTACATCACAAATATTATGAATTTTACACCAATCAAGTTTCAAATTAGAATATCTATCAAAAACTGCGTATACATTTTGGAAAAAGGCAAAACAATTTAAATATACATTTTCACCAGGGTGACCTTGAGTTATACAGGGTGGAATAAAAAATTCAAATAAAAATGGGTCATTTAATGCATTTGTCTGCAGTTATAAACTGAAAGTAAACAACAATTTGGTTGTTAGGGAGACTACTGACTCTGGAAAAAAAAATCACAGCTGTTTGGTAATCTCAAGAGTCCCAAAATATGTCAAATTTACAATTCCATATTTTGAACTGAAAATGTTACCCCTAACCCATATACATGTTGAGCACTCTACCAATCATTGGATTTTAGTATCGCTTTTAGGAATTATTATACATGAATATGAAGAGAGGTTGTGATTTGAGGATATGGCCATGATTATATTGATATAGAAAGTGTGATGCAAAGATATTTTGGCACACACACAAAAACCTGTTACGTAGACCACTGTCAAATGTTATTTGTCATGGTACTATTTTTAACATTCAGGGAAGCATTTAATGCAATTTTTTTAAATATTTCCTGTTTTGGCCAACGTTTCATTACCGCCCGGTATTTACCATCCCGGTATTTATCAGCCAACCCTGAGTATGATTAAACAACCATTTTGCAATGTTGAGGAAATTGCAAAGATAGAATTCAAGATATAAAAACATTCCGTGTACTTATAAACTGTATCTCAAATTTTATATGTACATGTTTACTCTGTTATGTATGAATGTAAATGTTTGATATTATATAGTTAGCTAGAAAATATATAAAGTTGAATGGCTTTAAGAGCACATTAGGCCTACATGGGAATATGTGTTGCGATCTAGCGGAATCAGTCGGAATTCAGGAGTATTGTTTGAGACATAGTCAGATAATGGAATGAATATCCAATGGTTTTTTTATTTTTTTATTTTTTTTTTAGAATCTTTTAATTGCTCGACTTCAGACTGATTTCCCTAGATCGCATCGTATATGGGTATACCACAAGTTCATTTTGTATTTAATGCATGCAGTGTATCCAAAAAAACTGGAGACAACGAAGTAGGTCCATGCTTATTATATTCTATTTCATTAGAATGCTGTTCACTTTTTACTTGTAGATATTTAGCGACTCCAGTACCGGGGTACAGTAAGTCGGGAACCAGTTATAGATTTCACGACAACCGTCAATGTTTGTTTGCGATGTCCTAAACAGGAAGTCGCTGCATTTCAAAAAGTAGATGGCAAGTGCAATTAATGTCAACACAAAAGAAAAATTAAATAAATGTTCTGCCTGTAAATTTTTTTTAAATTTTCATAAATTTTTTTTAAGTTACTGACCCCTACATTTCGTCTCCAGTAATTTTGGAGACATGCTCTGTAACTATATTTTTTATTTGTACTTTAAAAAAATGATCAATTGTTGAAGTTTTGCTAAATTCTTGGATGTGAGCAACACAAGTAAGAATTTGAGTTAAACAATGAATTAATGCGCACCATCTTTTGCCATGTCATTCTTCAAAACAGGTATTTGTTTGGCCAAGGTATTACATTTTACTAGGTCTGGAACAAATACTTAATTTCTTTTGAGTAAGTATGGTGCAAATTGTCAACATTAACTACAACTTTTTCTTGCATTTCCCAGCTGATTTAGTTGTGTCTTAGAAATAGATGAAATTAAGAGTTCCAGTTTGTTTCTTAATATCCGTGCAGAATCTGCATTGTTAGCATAGTATTGGTTAAACATTACGCTGTTATTACACCCGTGTGTAGATGAATTTGATTAGATACAAATGTAACATGTATACATGATTAGAAAATTGAGTATTAATATGTGGCACAATTAGGTCATTATACAAGGTAGTTGTTCTCTCATAAATGACTACAGACTTTCTCATAAGCATAAGAATATTTTGATCAGATTAGATAAGACACAAGTTGGTAATTTATTATGGTTCCTTGTTTCTCTTTACGGCACGTTGAGAGAGATGTCGATATTCATCACTCAAATGCCTAACAATGCACAGCCTTTTGTCTTAAAAGGGAACAGCAACCCTCCTGTTTTATATTCATTTATTGTATAAAATTGTTAACAGAATACATAAGCAATTCAAATTCAAAAGCAGAACTCCAAAATCAATCACATTCACCCGATCACCAATACACTGCATCATTTATAAGAATGATTTGGACCTTGCTGATGTCACCAGCTCTTATTTATTTATTTATTTATTTATTTATTTATTTATTAGATCTTATTTTGCCTGGGGAAACCCAATCAGTGTGAACACTGTTTTCCATGGGTGCCCAGGGGTCAAACAAAATACATCAAAATGGTTAACAATACAAATAATATACATGTATATTATATTTAAATACATTCAACTTACAACTCTGAAATTAAAAGACAATTAGGTACAAATAGCAAATATATATTAAAATATAAAAAAAAGCATTATGATACAATTCTTTTAAAAGTTCCTAGCTTGGCTGGAATCTTATATCATGCCATTGGTAGTGCTCTGCTTATTCGCCAGATTTTCCTTTCTGTGTTAAAAATATGTCTTGTGATTCAAACAAGCTTTTATTGTGTGTGGATAGAACCAGCTGATATTTTGTGATGTCATCAAGGCCCAAACTGGTGATAGGAGCAAGCTGTTGATCAAAATGGTAGCCCATATGCATGACTGGCATTTTCATTCTTGTTGCTGTTGTGCTTTTTCATTTGAATTTATTTTATGTTGGAATATATTATGTTCACAATTCTGTACAAGATAAATGTATGAAAAGATTGTTGGAAGGTTACTGTATCCTTTCAAACACATCACGTGTATCCGGAGATCTTGAGCGAAGGATAAAAATTTGCACAAAATTACTGTTTTTCTTCATATTGAGAAAATTGATGTATCTGCACTGGTAATGTAATTTATCCTGTATTTTCTTATCTACTAATTATGAATGTACAATGTAACAACATCAACTGCATGTACAAACATATGCAATACTGTAAATGAACGGACCAACAATGGCTAATTATGTGCAAGGTTGTTTTGTCCTATCAACAATGTAATGTAGCAACTTCCTTGTTAGTAAACAATAGCACATGTCTTTGGTACATATTAGGCCAAGTAAAAGAAATTACTTGTTTCTCTTCCGAACTCTAAAAAATACCAGTGAGGGAGGTCCTTATTATTTGTTATTTTCAATTTTTTGTTATTTATCACTGTGATTATTTAAGGTATCACTTATTTTTGTGGTTTGAAAATGTGAAAAGTTGAGTTCTTGGGGTTGGACATGCCAAATTCGCACAGAATGGTATGAGGAAAAAAGTTACAAGACTTTTTTTTTTTCAAATTTTTACTATTTTGTGATTTTTTGAAAAATAACAAATAACAAAGAAATTAGAGAGACATTAAAAGGCCTGAGATGTCCAGGATGAGAAACATGCTATTTTTTTACTTTGCCTTAAGATCTGTACACAATTTAAAGTCAGTAACTCAAACCTGAATTATGAGCTTGAGATGACACGCATGTCGACCATGGGCTTTGTGATAAAATATGATGAAGTGCGCAATTTGCACACACATGATACAGCTAACCAAATCAATGCTCGAGAATTAAGTGATGAGCATACATGTAATATCACACAAGCCATTTTGGCCACTGCGATTGGCAACCATGTTCACCACATTGACTAGCTAGTTTAGTTTAAACGCCCATGTAACTACCACCCACATGTTTTATCTGTAAAAGTTTAAAGAATGTAATTTTAAAGTAGGCCTATAAGGTTAACATTCATTCAAGAAGTATATACAGCAATATAGCACTTGTCAGAAAATACCATT
The DNA here is from genome assembly GCF_039555335.1 of Amphiura filiformis. Taxonomy (NCBI): domain Eukaryota; kingdom Metazoa; phylum Echinodermata; class Ophiuroidea; order Amphilepidida; family Amphiuridae; genus Amphiura; species Amphiura filiformis. Next base: position 1,824,042 of record NW_027305490.1, on the reverse strand, counting down.
AACCAATTTACGCCAGATAAACGTCTATATGTCAAGACACCATTGTGGTAGAGTTGTTCTTTTATAAGCTTAATTTGCTGTCAGACCATAGACGCTTGTCTTTATCTAAACATAAAAAGGACTTCAGTACAATGTACATGTATAGATAGCTACACAGGGTGCCCCAAAAAATACACCAACATTTGGCGGCCATTTCGACATAATTTGATTTGGGGAATATTATTAAATGATATTAAGCTAACTGCATCTGGTGAAAAAAATTGGAAAAAAAAAATTAAAGAATAAATCTGCCAGGGCTACTTAAGCAAAATGGCTGAAATTACATGTACACTTTCAAGTGATAGCCCGTATTTCTCATGTATTATCGTCACATTGCTACGATAATTGTCCAAGTCATTTTACAAGTGTCTGGTTTTGTATTATAGTATCAATGCAAAACCAGTCACTTGTAAAAATAACTTGGGCAATTATCGTATCAGTGTGACGTTATGCTAATGGCTATGTAAGAAAGTGCGCTGGATGCCATGGAACCACGTAAGATTCCGGATTGGCTGATGTTACTCTTGAGAATCAAGAGTAACTGCAAAAGCTGAGGTTTTACTTTGCTTTGATTAAAACTATCAGAACAGCACTGCACACATGGTTCCCGCGTGCTAAAGCAAAGAAAAGTTATACCTCAGCTTTTGCAGTTATTCTTGATTATGAGCCAATCCGGAATCTTACATGGTTACCATGGAAATAAGCACATTTTTTACAAGGATACACTAACAGCACTGGTTCCAGTGCTATAATATAAGACAAGACCAATTTAAACCAATCTGGAAGATACAGGTCATACAGGTTACCATGGCAACTAGCACTTTTTAAAACATTTTTTTTTTCTTTTTTGAATGATAAAATAAGTCGATTGCAAAGGCCTTGCCCTAAGAACCAAGCTCAATCCTGTTAAGTTGTTTGGTATGTTATGTTCATGGAGACCCAAAAAAAATGGTTGGTTACAGTATTATGTTTGAGTACGCAGCCAAAAATCCACAAATTGTACGGCTCATCTAGTGTTTGGGTATCACCGTATGAGTGTTGCCCCATTTGTGAGCGAAGTTGCCTGTCCACCAGAGAGTGAACTTTTAGGACCATCATGTGTACAACAAACCTGATGTACATAAGTTATGTAATTTATGTCCCTTATGATTAATGTCTTAAATAAAAATTGTCCCATACTTTGACACTGTAACTTTTGCCTTATGGATAGTGGTTGAAATTCATCTTACAGTGACAAAAGTCTTCATGATCTGTTGAAGGTTATATTTTGGAAAAAAGTATTAAAAAAAAAAAGGAATTACATTTTACTGTATTTTAGGTTTCAGTATTTTTATATACCGTAGGATATAGGTTGTTAATAAATTGCTGTGTACTTTTATAGTATATCAATAATGTGTTTGTCTGAGTGTTATTTTTGAAGTTTTAAATTAACTTTGACAATATAATAATGACAGAATATCATTCATTCATAAACGGATGGACAATGTTTGCTCCTAGTTGTGGATGTGGATAAAACTAAATTGACTTCAAATGATTTAAAACATTAGTATGTCAGATTTAATTTGTGCATCATGATAACCTATTATCAAATTGTTTTAGTGCATTTAAGGGTACAGTCAATAGGAAGCTACTGTTATTTGGCCAAAAAGCAATACCAAGAAGCTTTGATGTACATTGGTGTATTTTATATAAATTGGATGTTACAGGGAATCTAAATGCCAAACAGCAACTTTGTAGAACTTGCAGATCTTGAGCTATGTTGCAAAAAGTGTCGAATTGAATCTTCATCATAAAATGACCCATAGGTCAATGAAGCAACATAAATGAAGCCATTTCAAAATATGCACACTATGTATCAGATGTGAACACATATTTCTAATGTATAAAAATGTATTAAACTCCTCGTTAAAGGGCTGCACGGAAGCGGTGATTACAAGCATAAGTAGCTTAATCCGATTACACAATAGGACAAAACCGGTGTCATGAATTCATTTTAATGCCTGTTAAAATTCACTCATGCTTGTCCTTTTAGGTAGTAAGATAATGTAAGAGGAGGCGGGCATTGACAGCTATGAGCCAGATAGACATTTTGCCTGGCGACCTGGCCATTTCGCGGCGGCCCTTTAATACAAAGTAAATCAATTTCTTGGAGCTTTTCAAGTGTCGCTATTGATTGTAACCTAAAGGTTACGGCCATGTGTTTTCAACTGAGAATCTAAAATGGGGGAGCCGGTGCACATGTGCGAGATTTTACATGTTTGCACAACAATTTCTTCATGAAGGGTACCCCCTGCCAAGGCCTAATACCTCTTGATGAGATCTTTCCATTGATACCTTCAGTACCTTTATACAGGTAGCATGTTGCAATCTTGTTTTATGGACAAATATGTTCCGATATAGGCACCGATATGGAGGCACCGATATGTAAAAAGTCAGGTACTGAATTATTGAAGCTCTCACCATTGATTAAATGATTTAGATTGTTATGTCTCATCACCATTCATGATTTACAAGTGTTCAGAGATTGTAAAGTGAATTGGAACAATGAAAACTTTATAATTTATTATAATATTAATATCTTTTCCATATTTGCAAATTGATATCAATTTTCCATTACGGTATATGCAAGTGCAAAATATAGCGCAATGTGTAACAGTTTCTCGGAAATCATGATCATTTATTTCTTAATAAAACATAATTTTAGAAAACTGTTCCAGCAAACTGCTTTGATTATGGACAGTGAAAACCATTCTGATTCATTGATACAATAATACTAAATTCAGTTATAGGCCTTTAATACCCAAGGTTAAATTATTAATTGTGTAATTTCAAGGCCTACATACACGTCTATGATTACAATTATCATGATCAGCATGAAGTGACATGGCTGTCTTTATAAAAAAAGACTTGCAAAAGAGGCAAGTGTTCCTAAGGAAAGTGTCCTGTAAGTTGGAATTGCAACAGCATCATAGACATGAAGATCAGTACAATTTAAAACAGTGGATGAATGTGACCGTCTGTTCCAGATCTTCGAGTGTCATGGACTAAATTGCATCCCAGAACTCTAAATACACGTGTAAAAGGTAAATATACTGTGAATATTACTTAACTTCTGGTTGTTGATAACACTAAAAAGCCAAATATCACTAGTTGAAGAAAACATGCATTTGTGATGATTTTAGGATTGATCATTGAAAAGAAAAAAAAATATGTGAATTTTCATATGCTGCGAAGATCCTCGCACATCACGAAAACTATAGTAGGTACCATACCAAAAGTATACATTAAAAAGCTCTTGAACTGAGGAACTCATATATGATGTCTTTTTGGACATCGGGTATGATGGTAAGAAAATATACTTACCTCAAGTCACAATTTTTTCCCCAAAAATTTTGTTTTGTTGACTGGCTCTACCCCTCTTGCACATCACCCTACCTTTAAAATGCTCTCATTTTGGATTCCTTGTGAAATTTCCTTCAGAAAATGTATACTTTTCCTGTACTAGGTGGTATATGAAAACAAATATTTAATTTCAAAGCAAATTTGGCACATTTCGAAGATGAATATTTTTGACAAATTTTAGCACCGAAAAAAAATGCACCTGTTCAAAAACACATGGCCTTGCATAAAAGGGTTATGGTCAAAAAGCTACAAGAAATCAATTTTCGGTTTATTACTGCATAATTTAATACAAATTTGTGTACAAACTTTGAAAGGGCTTGATTTATGTTGCTTCATTGACCTAGGGTTCGTTTTATGATGAAGATTCAAATCGACACCAGGCTATTTGCAACATTACTCAGGAACCGCAAGACTTACAAAGATGTTGTTTGACATTTAGATTCCCATTACATCCAATAAAATACTAATGCATCAATTTACATCAAAGCTACCTACTTAGTATTTGTAAGAAATCACTTTTCAACCAAATAGCAGTAGCTACATATTTATAGCCACCTTTATTAAATGGTTGTCATCACTCAGTACACATGACCAAAAGGTTGTATATCACAATGACTAATTTATGCCACTGCTTCAATGCACACACCAAGATGTGTATCAATAATGATGTACATGTCATAGAATGAGTGACTTTAAGGAGCTGCCCTACTGGAACAGTTCCACGGCAAAATGTAATTATCTAAGCAAAAAAGTTTCTTTAAAAAACAAAAAATGGTAATTTCCTTTAATTTTAAAATCAAGATGCTTAGGTAATGGGCAAGAGTTTGTTTGTTTAATAAGCTCGTCGGAAGGAAGCTGGTTATTGGGCTTACCAGCTCATTACAACCAGCCTGGCCTTTTAGGGTAATACTAGCTATATAAAGATATTAGAGTGAGAAGTGGAACAGGGAAAAATTCAATAGTATAACATAGTGATACCAGTACCAACCTTTATAAAGATATTAGAGTGAGAAGTGCCCCAAGTGGAACAGGGAAAAACTCAATAGAATAATATAGTAATACCAGTACAAACCAATATAAAGATATTAGAGTGAGAAGTGGAACAGGGAAAAATTCAATAGTATAACATAGTAATACCAGTACCAACGTATATAAAGATATTAGAGTGAGAAGTGCCCCAAGTGGAACAGGGAAAAACTCAATAGTATAATATAGTAATACCAGTACAAACCAATATAAAGATATTAGAGTGAGAAGTGGAACAGGGAAAAATGTAATAGTATAACATAGTAATACCAGTACCAACGTATATAAAGATATTAGAGTGAGAAGTGCCCCAAGTGGAACAGTGGAACAGAGAAAAATGTAATAGTATAATATAGTAATACCAGAACCAACCTATATAAAGATATTAGAGTGAGAACTGCCACAAGTGGAACAGGGAAAAAATTAACAGTGTAATATAGTAATATCATAATACCAGTACCAATCTATATAAAGATATTAGAGTGAGAACTGCCCCAAGTGGAACAGGGAAAAATGTAATAGTATCATATAGTAGTACCAGAACCAACGTATATAAAGAAAATATAGTGAGAAGTGCCCCAAGTGGAACAGTGGAACAGGGAAAAATGTACTAGTATAATATAGTAGTACCCGTATATAAAGATAAAAGAGTGAGAAGTGCCCCAAGTGGAACAGTGGAACAGGGGAAAATGTAATAGTATAATATAGTAGTACCAGTACCAACCTATATAAAGATATTAGAGTGAGAAGTGCCCAAAGTGGAACAGTGGAACAGGGATAAATCTAATAGTATAATATAGTAATACCATAATACCAGTACCAAATTATATAAAGATATTAGAGTGAGAAGTGCCCCAAGTGGAACTGTGGAACAGGGAAAAATTTAATAGTATAACATAGTAGTACCAGTACCAACCTATATAAAGATATTAGAGTGAGAAGTGGCCCAAGTGGAACAGTGGAACAGGGAAAAATTTAATAGTATAACAAAGTAGTAAAAGTACCAACCTATATAAAGATATTAGAGTGAGAAGTGCCCCAAGTGGAACAGTGGAACAGAGAAAAATGTACTAGTATAATATAGTAGTACCCGTATATAAAGATAAAAGAGTGAGAAGTGCCCCACTTCTCACTCTAATACCATAATACCAGTACCAAATTATATAAAGATATTAGAGTGAGAAGTGCCCCAAGTGGAATTGTGGAACAGGGAAAAATTTAATAGTATAACAAAGTAGTACAAGTACCAACCTATATAAAGATATTAGAGTGAGAAGTGCCCCAAGTGGAACAGTGGAACAGAGAAAAATGTACTAGTATAATATAGTAGTACCCGTATATAAAGATAAAAGAGTGAGAAGTGCCCCAAGTGGAACAGTGGAACAGGGAAAAATCTAATAGTATAATATAGTAATACCATAATACCAGTACCAACCTATATAAAGATATTAGAGTGAGAAGTGCTCCAAGTGGAACAGTGGTACAGGGAAAAATCTAATAGTATAATATAGGAGTACCAGTACCAACCTATATAAAGATATTAGAGTGAGAGTGCCCCAAGTGGAACAGTGGAACAGGGAAAAATCTAATAGTATAATATAGTAATACCATAATACCAGTACCAACCTATATAAAGATATTAGAGTGAGAAGTGCTCCAAGTGGAACAGTGGAACAGGGAAAAATCTAATAGTATATTATAGTAATACCATAATACCAGTACCAACGTATATAAAGATATTAGAGTGAGAAGTGCTCCAAGTGGAACAGTGGTACAGGGAAAAATCTAATAGTATAATATAGTAGCACCAGTACCAACCTTTATAAAGATATTAAAGTGAGAGTGCCCCAAGTGGAACAGTGGAACAGTGAAAAATGTAATAGTATAATATAGTAGTACCCATATATAAAGATAAAAGAGTGAGAAGTGCCCCAAGTGGAACAGTGGAACAGGGAAAAATTTAATAGTATAACATAGTAGTACCAGTACCAACCTATATAAAGATATTAGAGTGAGAGTGTCCCAAGTGGAACAGTGGAACAGAGAAAAATGTAATAGTATAATATAGTAGTACCCGTATATAAAGATAAAAGAGTGAGAAGTGCCCCAAGTGGAACAGTGGAACAGGGAAAAATTTAATAGTATAACATAGTAGTACCAGTACCAACCTATATAAAGATATTAGAGTGAGAGTGTCCCAAGTGGAACAGTGGAACAGAGAAAAATGTAATAGTATAATATAGTAGTACCAGTATATAAAGATAAAAGAGTGAGAATTGCCCCAAGTGGAACTGTGGAACAGGGAAAATCTTAATAGTATAACATAGTAGTACCAGTACCAACCTATATAAAGATATTAGAGTGAGAAGTGCCCCAAGTGGAACAGCGGAACAGGGAAAAGTTAATAGTATAACATAGTACTAATATAGTAACACCAGTACCAACATATATAAAGATATTAGAGTGAGTAGTGCCCCAAGTGGAACAGTGGAACAAGGAAAAAAATTAATAGTATAATATAGTAATACCATAATACCAGTACCAAATTATATAAAGATATTAGAGTGAGAAGTGCCCCAAGTGGAACTGCGGAACAGGGAAAAATTTAATAGTATAACATAGTAGTACAAGTACCAACCTTTATAAAGATATTAGAGTGAGAAGTGCCCCAAGTGGAACAGTGGAACAGGGAAAAATGTACTAGTATAATATAGTAAGACCAGCACCAACCTATAAAAAGATAAAAGAGTGAGAAGTGCCCCAAGTGGAACAGTGGAACAGGGAAAAATTTAATAGTATAACATAGTAGTACCAGTACCAACCTATATAAAGATATTAGAGTGAGAAGTGGCACAAGTGGAACAGTGGAACAGGGAAAATGTAATATTATAATATAGTAACACCATAATACCAGTACCAACCTATATAAAGATATTAGAGTGAGAAGTGCCCCAAGTGGAACAGTGGAACAGGGAAAAATGTAATAGTATAATATAGTAGTACCAGTACCAACCTATATAAAGATATTAGAGTGAGTAGTGCCCCAAGTGGAACAGTGGAACAGGGAAAAATGTAATAGTATAATATAGTAATACCAGTACCAACCTATATAAAGATATTAGAGTGAGAAGTGCTCCAAGTGGAACAGTGGTACAGGGAAAAATCTAATAGTATAATATAGTAGCACCATAATACCAGTACCAACCTATATAAAGATATTAGAGTGAGTAGTGCCCCAAGTGGAACAGTGGAACAGGGAAAAATGTAAAAGTATAATATAGTAATACCAGTACCAACCTATATACAGATAATAGAGTGAGAAGTACCCCAAGTGGAACAGTGGAACAGAGAAAAATGTACTAGTATAATATAGTAGTACCCGTATAAAAAGATAAAAGAGTGAGAGGTGCCCCAAGTGGAACAGTGGAACAGGGAAAAATCTAATAGTATAATATAGTAGTACCAGTACCAACCTATATAAAGATATTAGAGTGAGAAGTGGCCCAAGTGGAACAGCGGAACAGGGAAAAATCTAATAGTATATTATAGTAATACCATAATACCAGTACCAACCTATATAAAGATATTAGAGTGAGAAGTGCTCCAAGTGGAACAGTGGTACAGGGAAAAATCTAATAGTATAATATAGTAATACCATAATACCAGTACCAACCTATATAAAGATATTAGAGTGAGAAGTGCCCCAAGTGGAACAGTGGAACAGGGAAAAATCTAATAGTATAATATAGTAGCACCAGTACCAACCTTTATAAAGATATTAAAGTGAGTAGTGCCCCAAGTGGAACAGTGGAACAAGGAAAAAAATTAATAGTATAATATAGTAATACCATAATTCCAGTACCAAATTATATAAAGATATTAGAGTGAGAAGTGCCCCAAGTGGAACTGTGGAACAGGGAAAAATTTAATAGTATAACATAGTAGTACCAGTACCAACCTATATAAAGATATTAGAGTGAGAAGTTGCCCAAGTGGAACCGTGGAACAGGGAAAATGTAATAATAATAATAATAATAAAATGCATTTATAAAGCGCATAAAACTAAAAGGTCACTATGCGCTGAACAACTTAATTACACTTAACTTACACTACAAAATGCATGAAAGAGCAAAATATATAACAGCAAACAAAATAAACGATAATGATTTTAAAACCAACTGCCTCAGGAAACGAGCAAATGACACAAGAGGAATGAAACAGTGGATTAAAAGCATTAACAGCATGGCAAGATTTAAAAAAACAGCAACAATAATTTTAAAAACAGCAATTTTTGATTTAAAAAAATTGGTAAGCAATATATACAACCAATATAATAATATACACAATTAAATCAAGTTCAAAAAACAGGAGCTGCAACAGACAAGCGGAAGACATCGGCAAGAGTTGTTATTAAGTGTCATACACAGATTTAAAAAGGTGAGTCTTCATGCGCGATTTGAGTTGTGCTGTAGTGGCAGAGTTTCGGACGGAATCCGGGAGGGAGATCCAGAACTTGGGCGCTACAACCGAGAAGCACCTTCCGTATGTTACAGTCTTGCTGGGAATTTCAGACAGCAGATTGCGTGACGCAGATCTCAAGGTCCTTGATGGAATGTAGCGCGACACAAGATTAGACAGATATGTGGGAGCTTCACCGTTGAGTATCTTGAATGTCAACAGAAGAATTTTATAAACAATCCTTTCTCTTACTGGAAGCCAGTGGAGTTTGTACAAGACAGGGGTTATATGGTCTGATTTCCTGGTGAGGGTTACTACACGGGCAGCCATGTTTTGGACACGCTGTAGTTTGGAGATATCCTTATCGGGTAGACCAACAAGAATACTATTACAGTTGTCTAACCTGGAAGTGACGAACGCATGCACTAATTTCTCTGTATTGTCCGAATCAAGGTAACGCCGAAGTTTGCCGATCCTGTGAATTGCATATGATGCACGGCGACAAATGTCATTTACGTGGCTGACCATTTTGAGATTTTCGTCGAACAACACGCCTAAGTCGCGAACTTCCGGAGATGAAGCAATAGTTGCATTGCCGATGGTAATGGAGATATCCTCAGGCACAGATCTTGCATAGCGTGATTTGACATGCAGAAGTTCTGTTTTAGAGTCATTCATCATGAGCTTGTTCTCAGTCAGCCATGAGTGGATGTCACATATACAGTCCTCTAGCTTCGATAACATGCTAGTGCGATCACTGGGCTTGATAAGCACATACAACTGCGTGTCATCGGCGTATGACATGCTGCAAAGATTATGGCCATTAATAATGTCTTCAATTGGAGCAGAGTATGCAATAAACATCCCGGGGCCAACGACAGAGCCTTGCGGCATGCCCCAATCGATGGTCATAGGATCAGATTGTTCGCCGTCGATGAGCACAGATTGCTGTCTATTGTCCAGATAGGAAGCAAACCATTTATGAACAGGACCTTTGACACCGTATCTCTCATGTAGTCGACGCAGCAAGATGTTGTGATCGACAGTGTCGAAAAGCCGCGGACATATCCAATAAGACTAATACAGCCTCACCGTGGGTATCAACAGCTTGGAGCAAGTCATTGTTGACTCTGACAAGGGCAGTTTCAACGCTGTGATACTTTCGATATGCCGACTGATTTTTGGTGTACAAGTTATTGTTCATCATGTATGACTGGAATTGAGAAATAGCAGCACGTTCGACGATCTTTCCCAGAAAAGGCAAATTTGAGACAGGTCGAAAGTTTTTCATTTCTTCAACATCAAGACCTGCTTTCTTAAGCAATGGCGTGACAAGGGCTCGCTTTAGGCAATCTGGGAAAACCCCTGACTGCAGCGATTCGATTGACAATGGTGGTAATATGAGGAAGCAATTCAGCAAGAACATCCTTGGTAAGGCACGCTGGTAACGGATCTAGAGAGCATGTCTTAATCTGCGAACACTTGATGATCTTTAGTACTTCCTCACATGTAAGCGGTTGGAAATCGCTCAAATAGCTCTCACAATGACGCCTATCGCTGATATTGACTGAAATTGTAGATGGAGTAGCCAAGTCCAGTGCAAAACGGATTTTTTGATCTTTTCATCAAAAACTTGCAGAATGTATTGGCAAGATCCTTCTTAGAAGTATGCGATGGAAGGGCATTTGATGGTTTGTAAACCGACAATCTGTTCACCAGACGAAACATTTCTTTGGTGTCACAACCAGATATTTGATCACAATAGTAATCCCGTTTGGCACTGTGGAGGTCATTCGTATATTGGCGACACTTTTCGCGATGGATTTCTTTGTCAACAGTCAATCGCGATTTCAGCCACTTGCGTTCTGCTTGTCTTTTCTCTGTCTTAGCCCTACGTAGAGACTCAGTGTACCACGGTGCCTTTGGTCTTAGAGACACTTCACGCGTTTTCTCAGGAGCATGAGCATCAATTAGTGCAAGGCGTGAGAGTCGTAAGATAAAACCATGGCATTCACGTCACTTGATTGATCTAGATCCAAGCAGTCGGAAACTTTTTACGGAGAGTTTCCATGTTGATTTCACGAAGTTTCCGGATTTGATAACACGTTTAGATGTTTCAGGTCGCGAAATCATGACATCAGATATCACCGCAGCGTGGTCAGATGGAAGTCCCCACTGAACATACGTATTGAATACATAATCATAGTGAAGGTCACGGGTAATCAGAAGATCGAGCATGTGTCCTTTGATGTGTGTTGGTTCTGTAACATGCTGAGTTAAACCCGCGGACTGTAAGATGTCATTCATTGTTCTGGTCCCAAGATCATCTGGGACATCCATATGAATGTTGAAATCGCCTGTGATTATCAGATGTTCGGAGGCACCAGAAGTAGATTCAAGTAGACAAGAAAAGTCACTGAAAAACTGCTTTGTAAGATTGGCTGATCCAGAACGATATATAACAATCAAGTTAACGACATCTTTTAGGCCGTTAGATATGGATAACTCAAGGCATTCAAACGAACTGTACTTGTGTGGTGTAGTTTTTACGCCATACCCTTTGCGTAAGATGACACATATACCGCCACCGCTCTTTCCAGATCTGGGCAAATAGTGGATTTGATGGTCAGGAAGAGTATTTGTAATATCAGCAAGAAATGTATGATCACGCTCATCACCCTTCCACCATGCTTCAGTTATGGCAAGAATGTCCAACTTCTCATTTAAGATAAAATCACACACATCTGCAGCTTTTTCGATAACCGATTGTCCATTCCATGTCGCAATGCGACTTTTTAGAACAGGTTTTGATTTGCTTATTTGAGCGCCCGTTTCAAGTTTAATAGTGACCAACTCCTTAGGACGATATTGTTCAGATTGAAATTGCTTGACCGGACGATTATTAATACACACAGGAATCGATCGTTGTTTTCCTTTACCGGCTCTACATCCTCTACGAGTTTGTTTGGCAATTTTCAGTTCTTTCAATAGATCCCATACTGGTTGCTTTAGTCTACAACATTTGTTCTTAATCACCGTCTTGCGTAATGAGTAGAGTGATTCTCTACCATACATGAAAGGTCTCATAATGTCAGTGAACTGAGATCAATTTTGATCGATGATTTCATTCACACACAGTTCAGCGTTGTACAGAATACTATAGCATAACATACCATATGAAAAATGAATTCAAGCGAAAAACGTATTTGACCCATGCAATTTTGTAGCTTTCACAATATAAAATGGAGCATTATAACGACTATTACTCACATAAGTCCATATGAAAAATGTACACAAGAAAAGTTCGACGGAAACAGTTAAAATTCGTAAAATTCACGGAGAACGATGTGGAGTGCAGCCACTAGTTACGGGCGCTCAATACGAAGTATAATGTAATATTATAATATAGTAATACCATAATACCAGTACCAACCTATATAAAGATATTAGAGTGAGAAGTGCCCCAAGTGGAACAGTGGAACAGGGAAAAATGTAATAGTATAATATAGTAGTACCAGTACCAACCTTTATAAAGATATTAGAGTGAGAAGTGCCCCAAATGGAACAGTGGAACAGGGAAAAATAAAATAGTATTATATAGTAATACCAGTACCAATGTATATAAAGATATTAGAGTGAGAACAACCCCAAGAGTAACAGTGGAACAGAGAAAAAATTAATAGTATAATATAGTAATACCAGTACCAACCTATATAAACATATTAGAGTGAGAAGTGCCCCAAGTGGAACAGTGGAACAGGGAAAAATCTAATAGTATAATATAGTAATACCAGTACTAACATATAAAGATATCAGAGTGAGAACAGTCCCAAGTGGAACAGTGGAACAGGGAAAAAATAATAGTATAATATAGTAATACCATAATACCAGTACCAACCTTTATAAAGATATTAGAGTGAGAAATGCCTCAAGTGGAACAGTGGAACAGGGAAAAATCTAATAGTATAATATAGTAATACCAGTACCAACGTATATAAAGATATCAGAGTGAGAAGTGGCCCAAGTGGAACAGTGGAACAGGGAAAAATGTAATAGTACATTATAGTAATACCAGTGCCAACCTGTATAAAGATAATAGAGTGAGAAGTGCCCCAGGTGGAACAGTGGAACAGGGAAAAATGTAATAGTATAATATAGTAATACCAGTACCAACGTATATAAAGATATCAGAGTGAGAAGTGGCCCAAGTGGAACAGTGGAACAGGGAAAAATGTAATAGTACATTATAGTAATACCAGTACCAACCTGTATAAAGATAATAGATTGAGAAGTGCCCCAGGTGGAACAGTGGAACAGGGAAAAATGTAATAGTATAATATAGTAATACCAGTACCAACATATATAAAGATATTAGAGTGAGAAGTGCCCCAAGTGGAACAGTGGAACAGGAAAAAATGTAATAGTATAATATAATAATACCATAATACCAGTACCAACGTATATAAAGATATTAGAATGAGAACTGCCCCAAGTGGAACAGTGGAACAGGGAAAAATGTAATAGTATAATATAGTAATACCATAATACCAGTACCAACGTATATAAAGATATTAGAATGAGAACTGCCCCAAGTGGAACAGTGGAACAGGGAAAATGTAATAGTATAATATAGTAATACCATAATACCAGTACCAACCTATATAAAGATATTAGAGTGAGAACTGCCCCAAGTGGAACAGTGGAACAGGGAAAAATGTAATAGTATAATATAGTAATACCATAATACCAGATTACCAGTACCAACATATATAAAGATATTAGAATGAGAACTGCCCCAAGTGGAACAGTGGAACAGGGAAAATGTAATAGTATAATATAGTAATACCATAATACCAGTACCAACCTATATAAAGATATTAGAATGAGAACTGCCCCAAGTGGAACAGTGGAACAGGGAAATATCTAATAGTATAATACTAGTACCATAGTAGAACCATACTAGTACCGCATCGTAGTTGAACCATATTAGTACCGTACTAGTATCATATTATGTAATATAATATAATATAATATTAGTAATATCATACTAATAAACATGTTATATACATATTATTATAAATTTGGTGAGTGCTTACATGTAGGTAACACCCAACTTCGGCATTTATGGTTTTCGGGCATAAATGGTGGTATGAGTGATACTGATACCACTTAACTTTAAAAAATATGCTTGTATGTAGTTTTACCCTTCTTAAAGGTATTATTATCAATATTTTGCATAATACGCTGATGGGGCGAATCCGCCGGGAGTCCGCCTGAGGAAAACACAGGGCGGACTTGCCCTTCACATACAGGGCGGACTTGCCCCAACGGTACTTTTTTTTCTTTACCTCGTGTTATGCCTACTAAACACAATATATGTCGATCTTTTAATTGCATAATATGTTGAGCAAAACGTTCACCTTCCAAATAAATATACGAACGAAAACCGTCTCTGCAAGGTCGTGAGATTATTACAATATTACTAATTTTAAAAATGTAAACTTCTTTGACTCAAAAACGTTTTTTGACGATAATTTCTGTGGCGAGATGTGTCGGACTGTCTTGTTTTCTTGGGTACTTAGCCATGATGTGGGCCAACTAATTACATCATCATTGTACTTTTCCAGCAGTCACGAGATCAGAAACATGGGGTGGGCGGACTTACCCCGAGGGCGGACTTGCCCCGGTCTCCCCTATATATAATAAAGTATGGTGATTTAAAGGTACTATTGCAGTGATCCGACCAGTCGGAGTAGGCCTAAAATCATCAAACCTTTACTTTTTGCATTTTTGAAACAAAAATATATGTAGTAATTGGCCCTACAAGTGGCATGCACTAAATCAGCTTTATCAGGGAAATATATGACATTTAAGCTTAAAATCTCTGTGCGGAGATTTTAGCGATCGGCTGTGGCAGTTGAATTCGGCAGCTATGTACGTTCCGGCGGCTGCTAACGCTCGTGTCATGTATATTTGTAATATTTTATCAAATATACGACTGAGAGGGGTCTAATATGATTGAAATGAGTTATTTTGTGATAATTTATCATGTTATGAAGCAAGTGACTATGCCTACAATCACTGATAGTGCCTTTAACAAATGGGGTTTTTTTTCTCAGAGAGGAAAATATTTATGGTAATGACTGTTGAAATATTAATTTCCACAACATGAATGTGTAATACCAGCACTGCATACCTTTTGTGTGATCTAACTAGCTGCATGAGTCCTGTTCAATGATTGTTACAAGTTTGTAACCATGCCTGCAAATGTGATTATTGTGGGCAAAGAAAACTAATTTGTGTGTTTATTTTGTTGATTGCACACACATTTGCTTTTCATTCTTGACATGGGAGATTTATAACCCGGTTCGATAATTCATATCATGATGCATGTAATATTTTTATTATTAATAAAAACGAGGAGGATATAGTACATTTTCAATTACAGTGAACTTTGTACTTTCTTCAAAAACATACTTTTGAAAACTACTGGACATTCCTTCATATGTTAATATCCTGTAAAACACATTATTTTGTGACCTGCAGGAACTGGTGTAATTCGAGGTGGCTTCGCCCTGAAGGAAATGGCGGATGGGGCAAATCTCAGCCATCCTGAACGCATCCGAGCAACCAACTGTAGGAAGTACATGGCAACAATGATACAAGAAGGTTTTGTGAGAAATTAAGGTTTTCTGATATGTAACACATTTTTAGTGGAGAATAATGGTCAATCTGGGGGTTGTACAGTACAGTTTAAAAATTGTTTTTTGGCCCATAACCCTAGTAAAAATGAGAATGCAAATGTCAGAACTTGTGCAAGTTCCTGACCCTCGGAACAAACGAAAATTGCGTCTGCTTGCGTAAGCGTCTGCTTGCATCCCTGAATGCTAGAATTTCTGACACTTTTTGCTGGTTTTTGCAAGTTTCTTGAGTGAAAGCTAAACTATTTATACAAACACTCATTACCTTTTTATTGACTTGACTGTTCTTGCATTTGATTTGAACAGAAACTTGCACAAAACTTTCAACATACTTACTGTTCCTGCACTAAAATCAAGTGATGCAAGCAAAATCCAGTTTCTTGCACATGATACACCGGAATTTCTGACAAATTTTTACTAGGGAAGCCACCATTTGAGAAATCCTGCTCTAGATCTGTTACCATGACAAGAGGATGTCAATATATCTACATGCAGAGAAGCCATACAAAATGATGGAAACTGATGACCATATCTGAGATATGTAGCAAAATTTATTTTCCAAAATTTTCATGTCAGGCACATTTAATAAGCAAATTTATGTTACATATTTGGAAACGGTAATTTGTTACCTACTTAAAACAGAAAACCCAGTCAAACACTGTATTTTTACGAGAATCTATCTATTTGGATTCTCACAAACTCTTCTATGGAAGAATCTTTTCGAGAATGGATTCTTGGATTATCACCAGGTTTCTAGCCCTGTTGAGTTGGACCAAAAGGTGTATTTCAATGATCCATAGGATTGTGTGGTGTTATTTTGTCAGATGTCAAAATTGAACAGACCAGCCTGTATCTGTAGACATTGAATGAATTTGCAAGAATCCTTTGGCACACAATCTTTATGTACCAAGGTGGTCCCATTGGTATCAAAGAGTTTGGTGTAAAGTGGGGGTATGAAAAAGTAGATCACAGAATGGCCCTTTTATATTTATAATCGCTCAATCTTTTCTTCATGAAAAAGTAGTTTTTTTCCTTGAAAAATCCTTTCATTTTGTGCTGATTTTGATAAGTGTATTATGGTTATATAGATTGAGCATTCATTTGCTGGTAACTTATTTCATTTCCTAGTTGTAGCTCTTAATTGACTGATCACTGTGTGGCGACTGAAAGATGGCAGTATTAAATTCTTGTGAGTTGTTCTGAAGAACCATAGTTGATAAAAAAACATGTATCTGTGACATTTGCCATTTTATTATATTTCTATCTTATTTCTAGGGCCTCAATGTCACACCTGGGTCATAGTCTAGAGATTCACAAGATCCACTATAGGGCTACAAGTGACATACTAGAGCGTACTAACATAGCCAAAGTTTTGCTCATGCTGGACCATAACAAGATGAAAGAATACAAAGGGAGGAGAATACAAGACATTCACATTGAGGGTAAGGAAGTAGAAAGCTATCATGAGATTGCATGATTATATCACTTATCCATATGGATATCCATCCACTTTGCTGTTGTAGAGATGATAAACTTTGGTGGAGTTCATTTTTATGGACTTATTGAATTCATTAAATAATTATAATAATAATATAATAATAATAATAATATTTATTCGAATCACTTGCACATTACAAAAGCAAATATTACACACAGAAATTGAAATAAATGTTAAAGTCACAACAAATTATATACCGTAAAATAAAATAATTACATGAACAATGCAAAGGCAAGTAATTCTGGATAAGAGAATGGGCTTTAGAACCCAAACACAGAAGTGCTCTCTCATCCAAAAGGAAGTAAACATACAATGAAAATAAAAGTACATGAAATCAATACATGTTGCAACCAAATTGTCACAGTATCTCTTCTTTGAAACGTCTTTTGCGACCCTCCGAAAAATCAAAGGATGAGCACAGCGTAGAAAATCCTGGAAGTTTCTAGCAATGAAACTCATACCCCTTTTATTAGGGTGAAGTTCATCTTTACAAAGATCTTTCACTGCATGGTTGTCAATAAAGGTCCAGTTGAATTTATCACAAAGTGCACTTACATGTTGATTCACAGATTTTAATTTATCCGCGAGGTGTGGTTTATCAGTCCTATGAGTTATTGAAGATATAGCAATTGTACTTGACTCTGGTGCTTTGGATTTAAGACAGTCACACAAACTTTCAAATTATACATCACTGAAAAAATCATTTGCTTGCTTAGATTTTCCATACAACAAGCGGTCAAAGGTGTAAGTTACTACACTCTCCTCTGCAAAGACTTGCCTGCATTTCCGCTGCATTCAATCCTGTATTGTATCATAATTGGATCCACAAATGAACGTGAATGTTATGCCATTAACACAGAATCCACTGAATTACTTCAAGGGTACCTGCTGTTCTGATTTACCTATTAGGCCAATTACAATTGATTCCTAGTTTTCTGTTTCCAGCCCGCGTCCAAAGCAGAGAATTGCAAAATATTTAATTATTTTATTCACATCTATCTGGTTAACTTGTTGTTTGGTGCAGTCGTGATATTGTGTCAAATATTTTTGAACAAAAGAACCATGATCTTAAACCAGAAACCTGAAGTACCTGCTCTCTGCAGCAAGGATGACCTTGTGAGCTGGGAATTTTTTGTCTCCTACTGTCAAGGGTCAAGGAACGACATCCCCATCTTTGATCCTCATCAATACTGCATCCAAAGTAATTTGAATGTGTCCTGAGGAAAAGGTAAATACCCAGTTGTGTAGCCTTTTCAGAGGCATAGCTGTTGTTGTTGTTTTTTTCCTGGGAGGGGGAACTTGGGAAAATTTGGAAAGTTCATTGGGTGGAGGGGCAGGAGTGACCTTTCAATATTGGTAATAGTGATACACTTTGGCTTGATGAGAGTTTTAGTGGAATTTGCCACCAAAAGAAGATGAGATTTGAGCCAAATAGTGATACACTTTGGCTTGATGAGAGTTTTAGTGGGATTTGCCACCAAAAGAAGATGAGATTTTTAAGCACGCCATATTTGATATGATTTGGTGCATCCTTTTGCAAACATTTGTTGTATTTACAAATTCGCTTACTTTTTGTTGGCTTGGCATCACATTTCTTTTCGCCAGCTACAAAATACAGGGTTTGAATTGGGATCCCAATATGAAATATAGCTTCCTATTTTAGTATGAAAAAACCTGTCGAAGAAAAACAAAATTTCCATCATTATAATTTGATTCTTAGGTAGCAAAAATCTTTTAATCAAAGAATAGCCCAGTAGCGTGCAGTGTTAATTGATACTGAAAAGAAAAGGACAGGTCCTCTCCATCCACATTCATCAAACTCCATGATGCATGCAGAGACTTGATGATGAAATTGACACTTAAAGCATCGATTGATAGGCTGAGATCAGGTTTGCTGTTATTGGTGCCATTGACCTCCTTATGCATTAAATACGTATCTACCTACCTACCGGACAGCACTTCTGCACAGGCTGTCTGACACGAGACCAAACACTCCTATCCTGAGCCAACTGCTTCTTCAACTATCAGGTCCAAGCCAAGCCAGCTGAGGTCCTTCTTAATGACATCCTTCCAAGTTGTCCTAGGTCTCCCTGGTTTGCGCTTCCCATGTGTAGGCTTCCAGTTGTAGAGTACCTTGGAAAGGCGATCCTTATTCATGCTTTGAATGTGACCAAACATGTAAGACGTTTCTTTTTGATAGTGAAAGAGAGCTGAGGCTGCTTTGTGAGTGACCAAAATAATGTACTTGTTGGTGATGCGCTGTGTCCAGGCAATTTTCAGAATCTCACTTTGGCAATGGCATCTCATATCAAAAGCATCTATTCTAGCCTCATCACGATCAGTCAAAGTCCAGCACTCAGCTCCATACAGGAACGTTGACAACACACAAGCAATCACTAATGATTTGAATAGCTGTCAAAGACACCATTTTCATCTACTAGTTCCCCAAGTGCATTATAAGGATTAAAAACTTATTGATTTGTGAGTGATCACTAAATTTGTTTCAATGAGGTTTGAGGTACACATTCTTTTCAAAAGAAATGAACAGTGTCATATCCTTTTATATAAATAGTGGAAGGAGATATCCAATTAAGACTTGTACTTTAAATTTTGGAATTGATATTGGAATTATCATTTCAGAGCTAATGAAGAATGAGGATGAGGACAGGAGGATTGCACGAATGACAGTTCCACACCAGTACCTCTTCCCGCCCCCGCCGAGCAGCCAGAAGATGAAGATTATATTCCGGATGACATTGAGGATGATGATGAAGATGATCTTGCATGTAAGTTTTTCGATTACATTTTGTTTCATATATTTGAGGTGTTTTTTGGCTCTAAGCATAGCTTAATGGGGAATTTCATGATCCAAATTTCTTCCTACCAATATATATTTATCCAAATTTCTTCCTACCAATATATTTTATCACTTCATTCTGCAGATATTCAATGGTTCATAGGATTGTCCCTGGGTCACATGGAAGAACAAAGACCTACTTGTATTGGTCACTGCATGAGTAACCCAGGTTAAAGAAGAAATAAACAAACAAACAAACATTGTGTGCTGTAAAACAATGTCAAATGACAAAACAAATTGATCAACATATTGGTTTTGATAACCGATAAGTCTCCAAAATGAGCTCTTATCAACCAACCAGAATCTGCTTGACTGTAGAACAAACTGGAGTTGTATGAACAATTGAATGTCATCGGGCAAGAAGGGCCCAACTCCACTCAGGTAGTTTTTGAGTTAAAGAAAAAACTTAACTTTGACAGATTTGTAAAGTAAATTATGGGAACTGTATGTCAGTCAACATTAATAGGTAAATTTTCACGGGAAAATTTTCTGGACACATGACCAATGCGTATCAATGTGAGTGTAACCTCGAGCCTGATCTCTGACCCCCGGCGGTGACCTCGCTATTCAAGTCTTAGTAATTTTGAATTGGAATAGTATTTATGACCGCAATATTGATAGAGATTTGTGCATTGCAAATTTATTGAATATTATGTTATCTTAATTTTTTAACAATATCATCAAAACGTAATTTCAAAAAATATCTATCTACGGAAAAAAATATTTATCTACGGAAACTCTTACCATAACATTATTAACTTGCGACAAGTAACTTATTTTGCCTCAAAGGAAGAATTCTTCCTATTCAAATACATTGGAAGAACACCCGCTGTGCTCGGGGTCACATTCCATAATGCTAATATGTCTGCGCCCATGGGTGTCACGTGTCCAGAAAATTTTCCCGTGAAAATTTACCTATTAATTCTGACTGTATGTGAGCTTTAGTGCTTGATGGCAACTTTATACCACCACACAGGATCGCCTTTGTTGTTTCCATGGCAACGTAAGAGATTAAGATAGTTTGTCATTTTGGGCCCTTCTTGCATGAAAACATTTGGGCTTTACATCTTCCATGTATATTACTATTGACATGATTCAAATTAATATTTAGAGAGTGAGTGTGATCTTTTTCTTTATGTACACGTATGTGAAAGACAGTTGCATCTGCAAGATGGCCGTCCTAACCCCATTTGCCAAAAATATTGGAGTTGGGCCCTTGCCTGAAGACATTCAATTGTTTCCAATGTTTTCCACAAAAACAAAATAGTGCTGAACCTCAGCTCCATTGGTGCTCTTGTTTGAATGTTAGTGAGATTAAATTCAAGAAGTGATTAAGTCTCCACGCAGCAATACAAGGCTGTTTGTGTTGAAACGTGGAACAAAGTAGCAACATCTTCCCTGTTAATTGATATCTCCTATGATCCGCATCTTTAACATGTGTTTGAAAAAGATAACTTGCATTGCTTTGATATTGCATTAAGATCCATACAGACTACCCTGTTGACCACCAACGGGAAGCTACAGTCCATAATGATTATTTTTTCTGATAATAAGTGAGTTCGATAATTCGCATAGCGCAATTCGGGATATCCATATCCGGTGGTGTAAACGATCCGCGATCGGTGCGGTCCTTGTTGTTTATCCCGAAATCTATCCCATCATCCTTTGCGTGCAGGAATTATTGGATTGGCGTATTGCACATGACGTTTGATGTATTTGCTTTTTCTTAGTTAACAAAATCATTTGTCAAATTCTAACACTTTGATATGACTTGGTAAATTAGTCAACATTAGTACACCATTATATTTGCAGGGTATGGTTACGAAGATTTAAAAAAAAAAGTTCACCTTGAAGTGCTTTAGGTATAAAGTACAGGCAAAAAGATAAAGAATCCTCAAAATCTCCTGACCCCGCTCCTGACCGCCTGTACGTATAACGTGCATCCCTTAGATTCAAAATTTTAGATCTGGATAAGCACCAATGGGTAAACACTCTATTAACCAAACTGTACAATTTGCTTTGCAGTTCCAAGAAAGAAGAGGCAGGTGATAAAAACCAGAAAAATGGGGCAGCGGCACAATTGGACATCAGAGGAGAAAGAAGAGGTGTCAACACTATTTGCCAAATTTTTTGATAAAAACAAGACGCCAGGAGAAGAGGCAGTGAGGAAGGCCATTGAACTCAGCAAGAACAATTTGAACAACATTTTGAACAATTCCTAAGTAAAAACGAAGTTTTTGACTCACGTTTTAGTGACGTTTCACCACTACACTAGTGGCTTCATCAGACTGGCAACTCATCACATCTGACTGTTTCCTTTTATGGGTAACAGTAGGCACCATTGAGGGCGTGATGAGTTGGTCAAAGATGTTGTTGTGCAAATCGTAAATCTTCTGTCACTGAGATTCACAAATCTGCTATCACCGACCATGTTGCCTCCACAAATCACTCAATCAATTGGGAGGAATCCAAGGTCATTGATCGTGAAGCTGATAAGACTACCAGGTGGCTCAAGGAAGCCATTTGGATCCGCAGAAAAAGGTAGACATACATCATGAGTCCTCTGATGGAGTCACTAAGGATAAGAGAAATATGCTGACAAAGATTTGAAACAAGGGAAATCATAAACATAATTATGTCCTATGCAGCCGATTCAAATGACTATACCCTGCTTCTAGTGGCGTAGATTTCTTTTCGACATTGGGGGGATGGGGATGGAAAACATTTCTTTAAGTATAGAGAAAGCAGCACCTTTTGATGACAGAAAATGTTTATGGTACAAATTTTGCCATATTAAAGCTAAACTGGTGAAAAATGGTGCAAAAGCTGAATAAATGCGTGCAAAGCGCGCAAAAATGGGCACTTTTGGGGTTATAATGGCCAAATATGAGGTTAGTTATCCCCCCGGGGTCTACGCCAATGCCCACTTCTACTGTTTGGGTTGGTATGCCCGCATAGAAATGTGAAAAAAAGATGGACTCCCAATCAGGTGTTCATTATCGTTGAAAGGAAAATAACTTATAAATGTTCTCGATATCAACTACCAACCCCAGTGTAACACTGTATGTGAGTTTATACAACATACAGTGTTTGGTTTGCCACCTGGCACTTTGTCTGGTGTGCCCCTAATAAGTTTGCGCACATGGCTTAAAAATAAAGAGGTGTAGATGGCAAGTGTGTCCACTACTGGTGTAACAATACCACAATTTTTGAGATTAATGATGCCAACAATTTTACATTTGTAACCTTTAATGTTTGAAGCCTTTGCTGATGTTTTCCTACACTACACTCTAAAAAATTTTTACAGAACTTTTGTAATTTTTTGAGCGGTAAAGCAGAAATCGTAAGAAGTTTTGTCAATTTAAACGATAAATTGTGTTAAATAAAAAAACTTTTACACACGACACATTGGTAAAGTTTTAACAAATGTGTGTCGAGTAAAAAATTACACCGTCTCCGCGTAAAAATGCCCGAAAATACCACATCAGTGTGTAAGGCCAGAAAAAGTTACCACATCGATGTGTTAATGCCCCGAAGTTTACCGATGTGCGGTGTAAAAACCTTACCGATGCATGAAACTTTATACAACATTTTGTTGGTAAAACATCACCACGCCATCACACACAACACACGACATCAATCTTCGTCAAGATGGAGGACATCAAATATGACAAGGTCCGAGAATTTTTGGAAGCAAGTGGCTTATGCCACTTGTTTGAAACATTTAAAGGTAAGAAAAGAAACAAGCATGTGTGCTTGTTTTGTGCCATTTGTTAGTGAAGTTAAAACCTAGAGGGCTATATAGCCTGGGACCTTTATCATTTAAGTCATATATTACAATATAGCGAAAATCTCATCTCTAGACCGAATCTCATCTTGACCAGACTTCATCATGATATGACTGTAACAATCATTGTCATGGGATGAAAGAAATCAACAAATAGATCGGCGAGAGGCAGAGGTAGAGGTAGACACCAAAATTATCTATGGAACTTGAACTCGGGAAGCTGGGAATTCTGACCGACAGACCGGCTAGTGCAATTAGACAGTTGGTTAGTAATGAAAATGGAGCTGGAGAACTGTTGAACGATAACGCAAGCGTAATGTGCCAATCTCGCCATAGTAAAGCACCAGCGGCTTTGGGGGCATCCCCACCGGACATAAATAATGGGCAAGATGTTGCTGCGAGTGATGAAATACAACCAGGACAAGTGCTTGAACAGGTCCTGATACAAGGACAACAACAGGTACAGCATGTTCAACAGCACGTAAATATTCAACCAGGGATGCAACCGCAACTGGCGCAAGGTCAAGGTGAGGGTCAACAACCAGGGTCCATGATGCGACAACCACCGCAACAACAAGTACAGTAGCAAGTAAATATGCAACCCAGGTCCATGGTGGATCGCTTACTTGAAGGTACATATTGTAGTAGTATTAATAATAATATGATCAGTGCACAAGGTGATAATAATAATGCGCTGCCAAATTTGTCCTGTTTAGTTTCTCAGTCAAGGGGCAATTTGATGGTCATGAATAATGTTAATAACCTTGCATCAGTAATTTGTCGGGCATTGTGAAGATCTAAACATTTTACCTCTGACCCCCAAGAACCGACCTCTGCTGGACAAGTCAAAGAAATAACCCCCAATTGATCTGAAATTTAAGAAAATCCCATAGGAAAAGTGCGAAAAACGGCTTGTGCCCCCCCATGGGATGACCCACGCCACGCCACTGAGAAGCTATAGAAACTGTTGGAAAAATGATTTCTATTGTGGGAAACATTTCCTCCTCGGTTTGGCCGACAGAATGAAAGTAAGACTTAGCACGTGGGAAGATGAAGTGGCGGATGTGACAGGTTTAGTCGGTATGGAGAGTTTGGAGGAGTTCAAAGTATGGAACTGTGAGAAACCAGCAGGTTTGCGACTAGTAAGAACTGCTTGTGAATTTGTGGGGAGGGGCGCTGAAATGCCTCGTGGTATTCCTTCTGACTTTGTTAAGTTACCTGTCACCTGGAACTAAAAACCACTGCCCATTATTCGAACACAATCGCTTTAATATTGTTTTCAAAGCAAGTTCTGCAGTCTACCACCACAGAAGCATGATATTGAAACTTGATTTCACCACCTGGTCAAGATGGCGGAAAGTGTAAATCGTAAACGTGTGGATCTGGCCTCAACATCTGTTAAACAAGATATTGTGAAAAAGTTTAGGCCTGATTTAGAGGAGCAAATAAACCAAATGCAAGGTGATTCTGAGATAAAGGACAGTGCTCCTCCAAACATTGTGGAAATAGTTCATGATGCAACTGCCCAGTATTTAGCCACACAGCAGCAGAATTCTGTACCAAATGCAGCACATCGTGGTAAGGGAGGTAAAACAAACTACAATCCCTGGCTTTGTTGTCCATATATGATAATGATAATCTTGAACAGTATTCAAGAAGGGAATCAGTGAGGATCACTGGAATTGGGTGCTAAGGTTCAAGATGTCAAGTTGACTGTTTCAGTTGTTAAGATATTTCCGCTGTCCATAGAGCGGGAAAAGTTGATAAGACAGGTGCGTGACAAGTTTTGTGCAAGGTTTTATTGCATCTACCTAAAGAGAAATTGATGTAGAATAGAAAGAAACTAAAGGATAATTACACTACCAAAAGCAAGGTATTCATCAACAAGGACCTTACTGCTTTGAAAGTGAAGTAGTTGGGCTATGCCAAGAGCCTACACAGAGTCAATTCTTTCAACTGGATGATCCACTGCAACATGGATAACGATGAGCATATTGGTAAAAAAAACCATACTAAAATGGGACATTCCACAAAAGTGTAAAAATGTGCGCCAAGCTCATCTCAACAAAGGGAAAACATATTTTGTTTCAAGTAATTATTTGAGTTAAACATGTTTTAAATTGTTTAGAAATATATATTAAATTATGGAGGTAAGTGTTTTGTAATTTAGTTTTTAGATATTTGTTGCTAACTTGATTCTTTCCCATTCTCTTAAGCTTTCTCTCCATAGACAAACCTGTAGCATGGATATCTCATCCAATGACGAGCCTCCCATAAGTCTTCTACCACCAAAGCGGACCAATTTCAACAAATGTGCGATCTGTCAACATTATCAACTAGATGCTAGTGATATGCTAAGAAGTGCTAAAAAGAAATCAATAGAAACTTTTTATTTCTGCGCTGAATCTTTAGCATGACCAAGTTTACAATCGCCTTGAATCAGATTTATCAAACCTCACAAACATTAATGTTAATTGGCACCATTCTTGTTATTCATCATTATACAAGCCAAGAGAATCTTAAGTATGTTAGATGGACTTATGTTGAAAAAAAATTAGAAATCAATAGAAACTTTTTATTTCTGTGCTGAATCTTTAGCATGACCAAGTTTACAATCTCCTTGAATCAGATTTATCAAACCTCACAAACATTAATGTTAATTGGCACCATTCTTGTTATTCATCATATACAAGCCAAGAGAATCTTAAGTATATTAGATGGACTTATGTTGTAAAAAAAAAGTAGGTTTAGCAATACCTAATGGTTATTGCAATGTTCATGTTTCTTCCTCTCATTTTCCTTCCTTCATTGCATAATACCCATCTTGGTCTTTTGTATTTTTCTTATATTATCTTGTGATTATCTTGTTTTTCATTCTAATTTATTCTTATATGTTATCTGTAATTTTTGATTTTGTTTTTATATTTCATCTGTACTTTTTTATATTTTGTTTTAATATTGTTCAGCGCTTTGTGATCTTTTTGATATAATGCGCTATATAAAATTTAAGTATTATTATTATTGTTCAGCGCTTTGTGATCTTTTTCATGTAATGCGCTATATAAAATTAAAGTATTATTATTATTATTATTAATGTAACTTACTGTCAATCACTCATAATTTACAGCAAACTTAATTGAGCAAATTAATGCTATCTTTGTGAAAATTTGTGAAATTAAATTGCAAGCGAAATTAAGTGGTCGTACGGTATTTAATAGAATCATGAATATGCTTAATTGTGTCTGTCCAGTGGCAACTGTATACAGCTAACAAACAACAAGCAATTATTTTATGGTAGACTAGACTAAACTTTGTGTGCACAAGCCCAAAGCATGTATGTAAATAATATTAATGATATAATTAACATAGAATAGTTGTTACCAGTCTGTCTGTAAGAATATACCATTTGGTAAAAGTTGATGCGATAGTGAAGAAAACCAAAGATGTGTAATGGAAGAAATGAAAAAAAAAAAATGAGTTGAACAAATATTGGTCCCCCACAAAGATTTTCACTATACAACACATCAAAGAAGACTGGCTGACCTGTTTCAGGAGACACATATGCTTGAGCATGCATTTTCAGCAGTTGACCATTGTTGACAGGTGTGAATATCAAGAATATGTTGGAGAATGTATTTGAAAGTGGGAAAGCTCATCTTAAGGGATCTAAAATGAATGTTTATTGCGTTTCGACAGTATTTTTTGTGGGACATGAGAGCACCTCAGACCTATCGAATTGCATTCTGAATCTGAAACATGTCTTTCTGATATCAAATAATTGTCATTTTTTGAAAATCACAATATAATACAAATTTTATGACAAATTATAAAAATTTGATATATAACAGTACTCGAAGTAAATTATATAAATCTAATGACATATTCTTAAAGTGTATGTAGCAGGGAGGAAAAGCCGATGGTCAATTGAAAATTTTGTCCTTTCATATTGAAGATATGGATTTTTTTCCCAAAAAGACCTAATTTTTTACTAATAAAGTAAGGGAGCAAATGGGAAAAATAACAAAAATATTTGAAAATCTCCAAAAATCGGTGAGGGCTGGGACGATATACATGTAATTTTTGTTACTTGGCCTAACGACGGCTTGTCTTGAGTCACTGAAATTCCAGTGTAGTAACTGGATTCCTTGCCCCTATAATATACATAACTTTTGTTACCAGTGTGTTATTATTTTTTGAGAAAAATGCAAAAATAGTCACAAATTTATCAAGGGGTGTAGTACCACCTTAATATAGCTTCATATTAATGTTTTGACAGCATGACCTTGTGTACATATAGCTATCAATATTTCAATGCTTTGCCCTGCTTCATCTTAAAATATTTGTATTTTTTTCAATTTTCTTATTTTTAGGAGGGTACAGACTTGGAATACTATATCAACCAAATCGACCGGAAAACAAGACCACAACCAGGCGGCTGACACTGAAAAATTTGCATGGAAAAATGACCCGTCTCCTCCGCAGCCAATTTGGTTCCGCTCCATCGAGATCAAGCCGGTCACGGAGGCGACTACCCTCCTTTGTGTTTGTTCATTTGTGTATGGAGAGCCCTTTTGGAGTCCGAATGACTTAGGCTACGCTCTCAGCTAGAGTCCGACGCTGCATTGCACTAGAAATACCTTTTCTGTGAAATCGCTATAGAGCCAACCGAGAGCACGTATTCGTTTTGAAAATATAGCATTAAAATTAGTATCACCCTTGTGGCCACCGTGCAGTGGAAACCCTTAATTCTTTCATTAAAAGGAAATGAAAATTAAAAAAAACACGGATCTACTTGTGCACCAATAAAATTGGCACAGCAATTTGTCTCAAATATGAATGAATTTTAAGAAACATACGGGGTATGATGAACATTGACCTGACGCCATGATAGTAGGATCTATTAGTCGTTTTATATACAATGTATATACCGTATTGTCATAATACCAATATTTGTCATTATATATAATGAGTAATATCTAGCAACGTAAATGTGCAGTTCATATGCACAAACGAATACTGATCTTTATGATATTCAGGTTTTTGTACATCACATATAACATGTCACATAGGAGGTCATACGTGTTGACCTTCATCTATTGTATTTGTTCATCTGTGTATGGAGAGGATTACGCCATTAAGCGCCATTAAAACGCCATCAGTATTAGGGCGTAGTTCAGTGAACTCACCGGATTGCTATTCCAAGTACTTTGATAATACAGATAATATGTATTAATGGGTCGAGGCGATTGCATTGAAAAACCTAATAAATTATTCATAACAGTTACGTAATCAATCGATAGTGCGGACACTTTTTATTTGCAAACCACCAAAATTCGTGATCTTTTAGCGTTGGAAAAGAAACCACGTGAATAGAGTGCCCTCTCAAGAATATCAACTCTCTGCCACAACCATTCATCCTGATCATAGGGGGATCGCGCACAAAGCCTTTACAAACCTTTGTCATTGTGGAACGGCAAGGAGTACTATGACCAAAGCCATTGATTATGCACTCAAGTTGCATTATGTCCTTGATGTAGTATACCAAGAGCAATGCTTTGCTGCCTGGCAGTTCTTGCAAAGTGTGGTGTATCAGTTACCTGGTGATGCATAATCAAGTTCTGTAAGGGAATTTAGAACCTATCTTAAATCACTTGAAGAGGAATGAGGGAAAAGTGTTCATTCAAATGTTCATTAGAAACATTAAGGAGATTGCGATTTACCGGTTCGTAGAAACGCATACCGGTAACACCTTAAGAAATCACGTCATAACTCAAGAACCACAATGCCTATAAAGTTGTAACTTTGTAAATACATAATTTCATTTTCGAGACTTCAAGGTGAGGCAGCACTATAAAGTTTAAAGTTGAGGTAATGTTGCTTGTTTGTTGGCCCGGGGGGGGCACTCACATGTTAAGGTGGTACGGGTATGTGCAGCGGTCAAGGGTCCCTTTTTCAGGCTCTCCGGCAGTTCCTTAAGCCCCACATTTGAATCTGCTCTAGTTCTTTGAGCCTCAAACTCTGACAATTGTAGCTCTTTAAGCTCAAATTTGGAAAAAATTTAGAAATTTTTAGCTCAACAGCCTATAATTTGGCCCAAATTTCAGTTCTTCAAGCCCTATTTTGCCCGAAAATCAGTTCTTAGTTCCCAAAGTTCGGCGCTCCGCGCCGCACACCCCTACCAAAATTTAAGTTGAGTGCCCCCCCCCGGGTTTGTTGGTCGTGTATCCTGTGAGACCAAGTGTTAATACTAGATATTTGCACCAACTTCTTCTTGAGACATGTTTGAGATTTGAACAGAAACAAAGCACCAACAGGTTTCAGCTTGGTGTCAAAATATTTTATGTTAATAGCAATGTCAATTCCTCATTGACAATGCACAGTGTTGTAGTAGAGATCAATGAACTTTCCAATTGGAGATTTGTGTGGTGCTCAGTGCTCTATGGCAAAATTGGGGAGAGTGCATTTTGCTAGTAAAACATTTGATCATCAAGCTGAAATTCCAATGTTAGTTGCTATTGACCTGACATCTATAATGAAAAACATTAGTTGGTGCTCAGTATGCAATGGATGTATTCACAACTTCTATCATTGAAATGACATTCTGATTATTCTAATATTGTACTATATGTTTAATGAATATGAGATTTGAACACAAACAAAGCACCAACAGAGGTTTCAGTTTGGTGTCAAAATGTTTTATTGTTAATGTCAATTCCTCATTGACAATGCACAGTGTTGTAGTAGAGATCAATGAACTTTCCAATTGGAGATTTGTGTGGTGCTCAGTGCTCTATGGCAAAATTGGGGAGAGTGCATTTTTGCTAGTAAAACATTTGATCATCAAGCTGAAATTCCAATGTTAGTTGCTATTGACCTGACATCTATAATGAAAAACATTAGTTGGTGCTCAGTATGCAATGGATGTATTCACAACTTTTATCATTGAAATGACATTCTGATTATACTAATATTGTACTATATGTTTAATGAATATGAGATTTGAACACAAACAAAGCACCAACAGAGGTTTCAGTTTGGTGTCAAAATGTTTTATTGTTAATGTCAATTCCTCATTGACAATGCACAGTGTTGTAGTAGAGATCAATGAACTTTCCAATTGGAGATTTGTGTGGTGCTCAGTGCTCTATGGCAAAATTGGGGAGAGTGCATTTTTGCTAGTAAAACATTTGATCATCAAGCTGAAATTCCAATGTTAGTTGCTATTGACCTGACATCTATAATGAAAAACATTAGTTGGTGCTCAGTATGCAATGGATGTATTCACAACTTTTATCATTGAAATGACATTCTGATTATACTAATATTGTACTATATGTTTAATGAATATGAGATTTGAACACAAACAAAGCACCAACAGAGGTTTCAGTTTGGTGTCAAAATGTTTTATTGTTAATGTCAATTCCTCATTGACAATGCACAGTGTTGTAGTAGAGATCAATGAACTTTCCAATTGGAGATTTGTGTGGTGCTCAGTGCTCTATGGCAAAATTGGAGAGAGTGCATTTTTGCTAGTAAAACATTTGATCATCAAGCTTAAATTCCAATGTTAGCTGCTATTGAGCTGACATCTATAATGAAAAACATTAGTATGCAATGGATGTATTCACAACTTTTATCATTGAAATGACATTCTGATTATTCTAATATTGTACTATATGTTTAATGAATATGAGATTTGAACACAAACAAAGCACCAACAGAGGTTTCAGTTTGGTGTCAAAATGTTTTATTGTTAATGTCAATTCCTCATTGACAATGCACAGTGTTGTAGTAGAGATCAATGAACTTTCCAATTGGAGATTTGTGTGGTGCTCAGTGCTCTATGGCAAAATTGGGGAGAGTGCATTTTGCTAGTAAAACATTTGATCATCAAGCTTAAATTCCAATGTTAGTTGCTATTGAGCTGACATCTATAATGAAAAACATTAGTATGCAATGGATGTATTCACAATTTTATCATTGAAATGACATTCTGATTATTCTAATATTGTACTATATGTTTAATGAATATGAGATTTGAACACAAACAAAGCACCAACAGAGGTTTCAGTTTGGTGTTAAAATGTTTTATTGTTAAGGTGGTATTGGAGGCATTTTGGAAGTGCTCTATTCATGTTTTAAACATATTAATTGAGTAGGGCAGAGAACACTGACAAATATGCCTTTGTTTGAAGCTAATCGGACATACGGTTTTCATAATACATACATTTTAAATTTCTTTGTATTGTATTGTTTTTATCGATAATCAATACAGTTAATGAGCTAATATGACTTGAAAGCGATCATTAATATGTAATTTTTGCCAATATTTTGCTCAAATTCAATGCATTTGTTCATAACATTTTTATTTAATAGAATATTGGTTTCAAACTTGGTCAAAGTGTTCCTAATGACTTCCAGATAATTTATGCATAATTAATGAGCTAGCCGCCCTAATTTGCATAATTAATCAGCATTTATGCACATTAGCTCATTAAATATGCAAATTAGGGCGGCTTCACTATATAATACATTAGAACATATTAGAAACACTGACCAAGTTTCAAGGCAAAAGTATGCAAAATAAAAGTACCATGAATATTTATGCATTGATTTTTAGCAAAATATTGGCAAAATTACATATTAATGAGCCTTTACAGTCCTTTTAGCTCATTAACTATATTGATTATTGATAAAAACAATACAATACAAAGAAAATATAATTTGATGTATTATGGAAACCGTATGTCCGATTTGCTTCAAACAAAAGGCATATTGATCAGTGTACTTTACCCTACTCAATTAATCTGTTTAAAACATGCTCAAAGCAGTTCCTAATTTCTAGAAAATGCCTCCAATACCACCTCCTTAAATAGCAATGTCAATTCCTCATTGCACAATGTAGCTGTGGTAGTAGTAGGGGTCAATGAACTTTCCAATTTGAGATTTGTGGTGCTCAGTGCAGCTCTCATAAGGCAAAATTGGGGAGTGCATTTTTGTTAGCATGGTTAGTAAAACATTTGAACACCAAGCTAAAATTTCTCAGTGTTAGTTGCTTTGACCTATTATGAAAAACATTAGTTGGTGCTCAGTATGCAATGGATGTATTCCAACTGTTATCATTGAAATGACTTTCTGCTTATTGTTCTAATATATTGTATTATATGCTTAATGAATATGAGATTTAACTCAAACAAAGCACCAACAGAGGTTTTAGACTGGTGTCAAAATGTTTTATTGTGAATACCGATGTCAATGCAATTCCTCTTTGACAATGCAGTGTAGTATAGTAGGGGCAGTGGCGTAACATCGGTGGAGGGGGGGGGGACAGTGCCCCCTGAAGGTGTTGATCGAGAAATCCAACTTACTCCACTGGGAAAAATGAGAGGAAGGGAAAGAGCGAAAGGGAAGGAAACAAAGTAAAAGGGGGAAAGGATGGCAGGAAAGGGAAAAATTAAGGAAAATTTTATTATTATATTTTTTTTTTTGCTTGTCACTTTTTCTAACCATTGAAAAAGTTGTTTGGGTCAACCTTTTTGGTTGGATGTTTACCGGGAAGAAATTATGCTCACCAGGAAAATTTGGGCTGCCCCCCCCTCAGCAACCAACCTCTGTTACGCCACTGGCAGAGGTCTATGAACTTTCCAAATGGAAATGTGTGTGGTGCAGTGTTGGAATTAAGCATTTTTTTTATGCATAGCAAAATTTGCTTTCATTGCTTTTCTCTTGGTACATTCACATACTTCAGTGTTTAAGTCTATGGCATAAAAATGCAACTCAACTCCTCCAAAATTGTGTAGCATTTTGCTACGCGATACCAGCTATTTCCAACACTGGTGTGGTGCTCAGTGCTCTATATGGCATTGATTATTGTTCTAATGTTATAATTTATTATAATGATAAGAATTATGAAAAAATGTTTAAATAAATTGTGAAAGATGAAAAAATGTTCAAATAAATTTTGTTGGCAAAAATTACATGCATTATGAACTCTTCTGATTATTAAATGAGTTGTGTTTAATATGAATTTAAACAATGTTGTGCTAAAAATTAAACAACACTTGTTTAAATTTTGAGGAATTTGTTTTCAACAACCCGCTGTGCAGGAAAGCAGTAAATAAACAACAGTTGCTCAAAATTTAAACAATGTTGTTTAATCTAGGCTTACACAACTAAGTTGTTTAATTATACCACTAAACAACAGTTGTTTAAATCTTGGTCAACATTTTAAACAACAAACTGTTTAATAATTAAACAACTTTGAGTTGTTTAATTTTTAAACAAGAGTTGAGCGATTCACCTGGTAACTTGTGGTTGTTTAAAATTTTAAACAACTTGTTTAATTTTTTTTTTACAGTGTACCATCTTGCCCCATGGTCTTGCACATTACAATTTTGAGCTTCTGGAAACACTAGCTAGCTGACATACATATTTCTTTCTCAAAATGCCAAATCTTGTAGTACCGGTACTTGGTCCAAGGAATATGAATTCAGTGATCCCAGATGACCTGAGACATTCACTCATTTACCCCCAAATGAAATAAGGCACATTTTACTCAAAAGTTTTTGCTGGCATATCCGTCAGGAGTATCTCCATTTATTTGTAAACCAGACTTGGATTTAACATCCAATAAAATACGGACCCAAAGGGTACGGTTCCAATACATCAAACTTGACTTACACTTTCCAGAGAAAATTTCTCAAGAGAAGTTCACATACATTTATTGAGTCAATCCTTTAATATAAATTCCTTAGAAAAGTGCATATACATTAATCCTACTTTCCTGAAGCCGGAAACATTCAGGAAAGTAATCTGGATATTTGACATATTTCGTTCAACTTCTCATGCACTATTTCTCCAATTTATTAGTTACGAATTATTACTATTTGTAAACACTTATGCAATTACCTATGGTGATCCAATTATTTTCATATAATTGGATTCAAGATAAAATTTGTGGCCCTGTCCCTTTTTACCGCCACAATTTTTGACCTGGATAATCTTACTTTCCCGTAAATACAGAGTCTGTTCCCATCTACACACAGTGTCCGCTCACCCGTAAGATACGGGACCCTCCCAGGAATTTCCTGAGCCAATTCCTAAATTACTCACCCGTAAGATACTGGGGCCCTCCCGGTAATTTTCCGAGCCCATGTTGCCTACATTACTTATCCGTAAAGCACGGAGCCTCTCCGAACAAGTGTGGCCCAACTTCTCACAGAGAAGTTAACCCAACTTAATTCCTTGTATAAGATACGGGCCCTCCAGGGAATTTCCCCGGGCCCTTTTGCACACACACAAGTGTGGCCCAATCTTCTCTTATCATAGAGAAGTTAACCAAATTTAATTCCTTGAAAGTTACATAAATGAATGCAATGAAGAAATGAATGAATGAATGAAAATGAATGAGTTGCATATGAGTTAATTCCTTGTACAATACATAAATGCATGAAAGAAATGAATGAATGAAAATGAATTAATGAATGAATATGGGGCCCTCCAGGGTATTTACCCGAGCCCTTTTGCACACATAAGTGTGGCCCGACTTCTTGTGTCGCAAAGAAGTTAACACAAATTCCTCAGAAGATACGGGCCCTCCGGGAATTTCTTGGCCATTTTGCCCACATGCAAGTGTAGCCCAACTTAATGAATGAATATGGGGCCCTCCAGGGTATTACCCCGAGACCTTTTGCACACACACAAGTGTGGCCCCACTTCTTGTGTCGCAAAGAAGTTAACACAAATTCCTCGTAAGATACGGGGCCCTCCCGGGAATTTCCTTGGCCCTTTTGCCCACATGCAAGTGTAGCCCAACTTCTCTTTTGCAGAAGTTAACCCAAATTAATTCCTCGTAAGATACGGGGCCCTCCAGGGAATTTCCTTGGCCCTTTTGCACACACCCACAAGTGTGGCCCAACTCTTCTTCTTGCAGAGAAGTTAACCCAAATTAATTCTTGTAAGATACAGGGCCCTCCAGGGTATTCTCGAGCCCTTTCCACACTCGGCAAGTGTGGCCCAACTTCTTAAAAAGAAGTTAACAGCAATGTATTAACCGGCTAGCTACAGAGCCCTTTTTAAAGTGATTTCCTGAACGCCTAGATCTGTATACCCAAATGCGCCTAACCTCTCCAAGAGAAGTTAAAATGTGCCCTTCTTGAATCCTCTCCCTTGGTCAGCTACCGCCCTCTTCCTGGTAATTTGCCCATGCCCAGTAGCTACCATTAAAATGCAGACTGCAATACCCCTTAGGTCTATGTACCTCTATGTCCCGTACGATATGGAAGCCTTCTTAGCCAACTACTGCTCCTAAGTAACTGTCCACAAAGGTATTGAATACTGGGATATGACCTAATTTTTTGGGTGTGGTGGGTGGGAAAATTTTCTTCACATTGGAGACCAAACCTACTCCTTTCCATGACAGATAGCAAATGTGCCTAATCCCTGACCAACTGGCAGTATCACAAGGCTATTGACCACTTCCCATTGGCTACTTCAAACAATAGTCACTAAACCCATTGGCTCTTGCATAAAGCCATTACTATGCAACCAATCAATAAATCAATCATATTGATTTGTCCAAGCACAAGCTTGGACCAGGGTTAGTCTATTTCACAGGGGTAAATTTGTTTATTGTATAGATACAATAAACTTTATTACCCCCAAATGAAATAAGGCACATTTTACTCAAAAGTTTTTTTTTTTTTTTTTTTCAGGAGTATCTCCATTTATTTGTAAACCAGACTTGGATTTAACATCCAATAAAATACGGACCCAAAGGGTACCGTTCCAATACATCAAACTTGGCTTAACTTTCCAAGAGAAAATTTCTCAAGAGAAGTTCACATACATTTATTGAGTCAATCCTTTAATATAAATTCCTTAGAAAAGTGCATATACATTAATCCTACTTTCCTGAAGCCGGAAACATTCAGGAAAGTAATCTGATATTTGACATATTTCGCTCAACTTCTCATGCACTATTTCTCCAATTTATTAGTTACTTAATTATTACTATTTGTAAACACTTATGCAATGACTTATGGTGATCCAATTATTTTCATATAATTGGATTCAAGATAAAATTTGTGGCCCTGTCCCTTTTTTATTGCCAAACAAATTTATGGCACAGAAATTTGCCCAACCCCCCTTTTTTTTTTTTTTTTCAATTGTGATTTATGAACCCTAGCTATCCTTTTGACAGCTTAATTCCCCAGTCTTATTAACACCTTTAAAAACCCTTACAGAAATCACTTGAAAATGTGCACCCTTGATGTCATTGACAAACACAAGGATATTTGAGATTTAATGTATCTCAAATTTTACAAGACACCTTTAAACAAGACACCTTTTGTGTATAAGGAAGAGGTACAAGCTGCACACAGTATATATATTGCCGAATAATAGCCAAACCTGTGCCTATTTTTGTTTGTGCACCGAGTTTATCCTCCCCCTATGTACAACATGTACTATACTTGTACATAGGCTTACTTATTAAGGCCTTGGGCCTAAGAAAAACAATCTTGGTAGCAGCGGCTACGAAAACTCGAAAACTCCTCTATTTAATAGTATTTTGGGAGAAAAATTGAGAACGTAGGATGACCCCTGGCTTACTACCCCATGGCACCCTGGTGATTGAATTCCTCCTATTATGAAACAACACCCATGCAATTTCCCACCCTTGAACATTGATACATGCTGGTGACTTAAAGGCTTGCGCAACAGCTTATCCTAAGCTTCCACTGACGCCCGACCTGAGCCAGTGCGATCCACTCCTGATGACATAACAAGCAAAATGCTGTTTTCGCGTCAATTCGCAGAAGGCACTCAAATGGATATATTTTTATTCACTAATTAATTAGCTGGGCAAATATTTCCAAATGTGCCCAGTACTACTACTGCCCAGGAAGTGCAGTGAAGTAAATTAACTCCATAACACAGTGATCGTTGTAAGGGCGTGCTCAATGTATATAATAAACGATAGAAACGGCAAGAACATACTAGCGAGATTGCTACTTGCAGTGCCTAACTCAATAATTAAAACCAATATGGCAACTTTGCTTTGGCTGCCAACTTCGTGCCAAGCCAACCCATTTTGCATACCAGTATCTATGCCCAGTACTACTGCTCAGGAAATGAAGTAAAGTAAATTGACTCCATAACAGTGATCGTTGTAAGGCGTAGAAGCTCGTAGAGCACTCAATGTATAATAGTCATATAATAAGCGATAGAAATGACATGAACATACTAGCGAGTTAGGCTACCTGCGATGTGCCTAACTCAATAATTACACACAATATGGCAACTTTGCTTTGGCTGCCAAGCCAATGCATTTTGCATGTACCAGTATCTATATATTATCTATCATTTGTTCCCAGAGAATGAGATTATCGGCCATTGTAACGATATAATTAATGGCATTCAATGGTCATATATATTGCTCAGACAACATCATATCATTGGCAAGCTAATATTTTGAGAATGAAAATAAGACTTAAAATTTATATTCTGCAAAAAAAACCCCAACTTAAGTGATGAGTTCATTCGAACGAGACAGATTAGACCTAGAAAGAGGTTGACGTCATGAAATGACTGTGCCTGCTTTGCCAAAAGGGACTATAAACATTCTCAATGCACATAATGTATACTGTTGTTCACAGACAAAACCTAGCATATAAATCGTGTTAAGTCCACAAACTCGTGTACCTGATTTCCCTGTGCAATATTGCAATGCTATAGTTATTATAGTTTCAGTTGGATGAAATATTACAAAGCAAACGCATAGTAACAATACTGTGTGAGGCTTTTTTTCCGAAATGAGAACAAAATAGTCTGCATATTATTATGCAGCATTGTTATGGTAAATATTAGTACAACTCATTGTTGCAGCAACCATGTTGCTAATGTCAAACTTGTCAAAGTGATTTTGATTGTGTTACACAAGTATTAAATGAGAGCATGATATAGTGTCCGCTTCATTTACTTACGTCGTCAGCCGGCTACCTTGAAAATTAATTTCGCTTCAAACGGGGGACGAACACGCATTTAACTTCACCCACACAATTTCTCTTTTTCAGGAGAAACATGCATAAAAAGTTGCAACAAGTGTCAACTTGTAATTTAATAATTATTCTCCTCGAATAGAGATGAACTTGTTTTTGCAATAGACGTGCCCTTAAAATACATAATGTCTGCATTGTACACTGAAAGTGTTCCCGTCCCACTTCGTCTTGTCCTGCCAGAATCTTGCTTCGGATATATCATTAGATGTGGTATAAATGGTCCAAATAATGTCCAGAACGTATTATATCATTCTTTATATCGTCCATGTCACATAGCCTCTATTATTAACTGCGAGCATCAATATGTTGATTCAACCTGAAATAAATCAGAAAAAGAAAACAGAAACTGGGAAGCAACTTGCCGGTCAACCTTACCGCTATGCAAAATTCCTATTTCATTTCGCTGTTGCTACACAAAATTCCTTATCCTACTAACGAGAGGGACAGGAATTTCCTGATGAAATGCTGATATGCTTCCAACTTCCGAAATCTTGTGAATTCCCGGTGAATTGTTAAGTTTCAATGGGATCATTCTCCAAGCCTCATGAATACCAACATTGAATGACCTCCCATTGATCCCCCAAATGACTACTTCACTTGATGTTACTACCCAAATCCTGTCGCTTTCCCCATTTCCCCTGTCTTACGTACTGGACTCCGGATGACCATGAGTAAAGCCAACATCTTGAACATTTTCAACCTCCTATGCTACGTGCCTCTTTTTACCAAGCTCCGTAAACACCTGATACTATTATTGCCTGAATCTGCTGGAACCCCTTTTATCGAGTTGCATGACCATCTGACCTTTATACAATGTCTTCAGGTGACCCTGATAAGCCTGACCCAAGAAATTATGACTTTGACTGCCCTCTATTTCCCCAAGTTCCATGCAAACTCCTTGAGCCTTATATCTTATTTGCTCTCCAATTACCTCAAATTCCAATCCCATATTTTCCAACAATCTGTACCTTCTAACCTACATTATGACCTTGAACTTATGAACCATGAATGCTGAGAAAAGAAATTAGGCTCATCCTGCTTCACCCTGACTGAACATAATCATTAGGGAGGAGTGACGCACCACAAGCTTCAAAAGTCATAAAATGAAATACCATGCAATTGTTATCCAGTATTGCACAACTGAAATCCAACAGTTGGATTACCAATATAATCTATTTCATGATCCTGCGACAACCTATGGCGATCTGACCCCGAATAATCCAAAACTAACCCTAACCAAATTTCATGAACCTACAAAATCTATAGGCCCTACCAGTTTGAACCCTGATGAACCCGGATTTACCATGACGCTTTTTGTCCAGTTTCCGTGGTCACCCCCAAATTTCATGAACCACCGACCCTCTACCTCTGACCTCTTTTTGCCCTGTTGGGTGATCGCTCTGCAAATTTATTTTGAATTCATTCAACAAAGGAAAAATATTTCTCCCCTTGAAAAAGGATATTTATATGATCGCATGCACCCTGTCAATCTTATAAATGCATATAATTACCTATACATTCACCATAGATTTTAAATACGGTGCATTAACTAATCTGGTAATGTGGCCGTGGCACCCCTTTTAAATTTTTCCTTGCTCAGTTCTCCAAAACCCTGGCTCCAAGGCACCCCTTTTATTGAAGGCACAAACCTCACCCTAGCCAAAATGTTTGATTACCAAACCAATATAAAATTTTTATTTACTATATATGGTCTGGGTGCCCTCACTTCTTACCTAGTCAAGTACTTCAATGTCTGATATATTCTTTCTACCTGACAGTATGAATTATTCATGGCACAAATAATTTGCCCAATATTTATTTGTACGTTATCCGACTCACCGACTCACTGACATGAGCCCATCCCGGGTTGATTGTCTGACCAATTCTCCCTACCTGACACACACCATGACTTATTCATGCCCCCAATAATTTGTCCATTATTTTATTTGAGATCTCATTCAATTTTTTGATCCAGTGGATCACATGAGCAACTAATTAATTATTCCTGAATTCTGACAAAACAATTATCGCATCAGCGGTGGCACCTGCACCTTTTTTATTTTTGCCACGCCCATGTTTTCCAAGGCCCCTCCCTAGCCAGTTCGTTTACCCAACCAATTTCCCTACCTAAACCGTCCGAATTATACAGGATACTTATCGTCCAATTTTATTTTATTTATTTGTTTATTTTTATTTATTTATTTATTTTTTCCATTCATGATAATTTTTATCTCTCGTACACAAAGTAAAAAGATGTTATGATCACATGACCGCAACTAAATTAATCACTCATGAATTTGAAATTGATCAAGAGTAGAGCCTATTTACTCCAGCAACTTCGCAAGTAGTGGAGTTTCAGAACTCGATAGAGTCCATGTTTATAATTAATTTTAACTTTACTTAAAATTTGCTCACCCGCTTTGACGTCCATGTCCAAGCAAGTATCCATGTACATAATCACAGTTGTAACCGGTGTTTGCCCAGCTGGCCTTCCCAAATTGCAATACTTGATCCCAACACGCAGATTTCGCCATCATCCGACAGTGATCAACAAATCGATCCCACTCATTGCTGTGACTCGCTGCTAGCTGCTGCATGGATGCTCGACTGGGGTTTCATTTACACCTCCATATAATTCCATTTCTGCTGAAAGATTCAGCATTCGGTAATTAACAGCCTTGATTGCTGCAGCGATGTCTTGCTTTCCCGATCGGTTCAAAATTCTGCACCCCTAAATTTCAAAAATCCATCAAGGTGCTAAATATTTTGTGTTCCCATGATGGCTGCCATATTCCTATCATCAGTGTTTCTAGATACTAGTTGCTGACATATTTTGCGATTATGCTTCCTTCGTTCAGA
This sequence comes from Amphiura filiformis, assembly GCF_039555335.1. Classification (NCBI taxonomy): domain Eukaryota; kingdom Metazoa; phylum Echinodermata; class Ophiuroidea; order Amphilepidida; family Amphiuridae; genus Amphiura; species Amphiura filiformis. The sequence continues at coordinate 1,782,356 of NW_027305490.1, read as the reverse complement.
ATAATTTATAGCTATTTCTAACCACCTCTGATTATATCATTATAAAAGCAAATACTATTTCCTTGAAAAGAATAAGTTTTCCCTTCCATGGAAATAATTCTGTGTTAGAAAATTTTCTTCACATTGGAGACCAAACCTACTCCTTTCCATGACAGATAGCAAATGTGCCTAATCCCTGACCAACTGGCAGTATCACAAGGCTATTGACCACTTCCCATTGGCTACTTCAAACAATAGTCACTAAACCCATTGGCTCTTGCATAAAGCCATTACTATGCAACCAATCAATAAATCAATCATATTGATTTGTCCAAGCACAAGCTTGGACCAGGGTTAGTCTATTTCACAGGGGGTAAATTTGTTTATTGTATAGATACAATAAACTTTATTAGGAGTGTTCTTACAGATGATCTTAGCAAATTAGCTGCATATTGATTTGGCTGAAAATAATACAATATGATGATAATTACAATGAACCAGAGATATTCTGACCAAAATCACTTAAACAGTTGTATCGATAATATATGTTTTAAATGCACTATTTCAAAACCAGACAAAGGTGGTCAAAAATATGGGTGGGTTAGCACTATATTGCTCCTACCTTCAATTGGTTCACTAGTGTTTATTTTGTATTGCATCCAAACTATTTTAATTTTTTTTTTAGTGCAGCACCAAAACTGCACCCTGCACTGCAACCTCTCTGAGTATTTCATATTTTTCTTTTTGTAGCGTGTACCCAAAGCCTGCTGAATATGCCCTCCTGATAGACCAACTCTTCAAGAGATACCAAAGCCTCAACTACAACTTAAATAGTGTAAATTTTGGCAGCCACAAGGTAGGTATAGAGCAATTCCCAGCCAACTTCCTCGCACCGTACCACAGAAAAACTTGTCAGATCGCAGCCCATTTTCTGTCAAATTGTGGTGGAAACCCAGCTCAGTAGCCCACCGATTTCCAGGGCTCAAATTCATGCAGCAAATGATTATAGGTTAAGAAATGCGCATTTACTTTTGTGAGTGAAATTGGATAAGTCCAGTGGACGCCAAGACTGGGATTTGGTGCATCCAATGCCCGAGTGCATTGGACAAGCATCAAAATTCAGTGCAAGTGCATTGGTTTGTTTAATTTTACCAGTAAAATTGAATGCAAATTTATTAACCTAATTCATACTCAATAGAAAAATATAGCAAAATGTCTTACAGTGAATTTTCAATACATTAAATGACTTTAAAATGATGGTAAACATGAAAACAATTTTCCCAGTGAAAAAATGGATCAGGCGATGTGCACGTTACCTCATCAAATGCATATCGCACACTGCAAGACGCAGTACGCGGAGTGCAACTTTATACACATGGCTCATGCACCAGAAAAATTTTGACTGTCAGTTTAAATCCAATGAAGTTCCGTTCTCTAATAAGTATTTGCTTTTGTAATTGCAGGACTCGTACAAGAAGAAGCTTACCTACTATTTCCAAAATAAGCGAGATTCAATGAAGAAGACAGATCTGACAGGCATGAACTTTGTTTGGCGACAGAAAAGAAGTAACTCCACCAAGCAAGATCAACTTAAATCAAGTTCGTCACGCACTGCACCACCTGTGTGGGGAGTATTAAATTACCTACCTTCAATGCCAAAATCTGAAGACAACGCCAGCATTGAGAGGCACGTGAAGCTAATGCAAGAAGAAAAGAAAAAGAAGTATCCCGACATTCAGCGTGTCATAACGGGGATGGATATGACATTGTATTCGCGCAGGAAGATGATAGTTGAACAAAATGCAACAATACAGGACATCAAGGATACTTACCCGTGGCTATTCGACGAATCACAGGTAGGTTGATGTTAGAAATTAGAACTGCACTAGATCTTTCTGGAAGCAATTGATTGAAGTGGGAGCCTTAATTTGGAGGTGATTATTTTTGTCTCGCTCGAACTTTGTTCAGAAAGATGTGATCACTCATTCTGTACATATCATGTAGTTTATATCAGCTGTAATCTTGGTTAAAGATTGATCACTGTATCCACATGCCGGTACATTGTATATTGATGTATTTCCATGGGACTTGGATTCATGATCTTTGGGTAGAGTCACATACATTATGACCACAACAGGTTTGGCTCAAAGTTGGTCATAAGTGTTTCAAAAAATAGTTAACTGTATCCTCATACTTTGATAAGCTTGATTAATATATTTACAATGCTTGCAAAATATTTATAAAAAAAAAAAATAGAGGCCTTCACGATTCACCACAGTGCTTTAACATCGGCCTATACTAAAAGCCAAAGACATTAAGATATCATCAGGGTTTCAGTGATTTCATACATTTATTCAAAGATCTGCAGCAGGCCGCTAATATGAGATCACCAAGAATAAGCTGAATCTGCACACACACATTTAAATAACCAAGAAAACTGAAATCAAGTTTAATACTGCTTTCAAATTATCATAATCGTTCTATTTTAAATGTGGCATGACAACTGTTAAATGATAAATGCTACATATTTTGAATGACACACAGTAAATAGAACTGTGCATAATATTAAATCCATGTTGATGTTCATAGATGTGGCAGGTAAAAGGGGACAAAATGGCTTACTTCTGCAGTCTTTTACATTAACTGCTTGATATAAGATGTAAAATATTAAGGATGAAAATAAAGGTATTGTTTTTAGACTCGGTAGTGTGTTAACAGTCTCGCATAACTTAGGCAATACACAATTATCAGTTGTTCCACACGCAGATAAAAGTTAAACTTTGATACAATTTGGCTTGCTTATCTTTTTAGCTGATGGCTGAAATGGACTGTCTCATTGGTACGTCAGAGGGCCAGAGCTACCAGGACAAATTGGAGAATGGCTTCAAGAAGTTTGGTATGGCGATTGTGAAATATGGCAGAAGTTTGAAGGCAAAAAGTACTTCTAAGTACTTTAAGACTCTTTCCGATACAGAGGGACCAGAAGGAATATCAAGGTATGCGAATGACAATCTCATTCAACATATCATTAATGATCAGATTTTGTCGGCTGACGTCTCTTGAAACTGGCCTTTTATGTATACTACTCGTAATGAGTGTAATTTCACATAGCGTACTTAAAAATTTAGCACTGGTCACCATAATGCAGCCAAATACTAGTACCGGTAGCAGTGTTGAAATTATGGTTGTCCGCAAGGATCCTTCCAAGGATCTACAGCCGAAGTCACTTTTTCCGCCAGTTTGGCTTGCTTAAACTTGACAAAGCCAGTAAATTGTTGAATATTTAAGGGTAATTGTTCATAAATTTACTACACTTAGTACACTTTATGAATATGAGTCATAAGTACAGGCTGTATCAAAATGTTTAGAACTCATCAGTTTGACGAGTTATTTGATTGGGCTGCTGTTACAACTAGTTGCAATAGTGGATACAAAATACAACATCATTTGAGTATAATATGATGTAGCTACAGAGCTATAATATACCATTCCAGGTACATCTAATGTTACGTGTGAAAATGTAACCCAATCATGTTATTCCGGATATTGATGGGTACTAAACATTTTGATACAGCCTGTAGGAGTGTTTCAGATTCTGTAGTTTATGGACTACCAGAAACTTCTGCGGACAACCAAAAATTACAACCACGGACAACCACTTATATTTTCTTAATTAGGACACTGACTAGTAGCTATCGCCATGGCATCCAAGTTCCAACCATACAGATGATTACTTTTGGCATCCATCTATGAATTTCACCGCATCATCTATTTTGATTTCTCTTTCTTTTTTTTTCCTCTTTGGAATTTTGTGACATTGTCATGTTTATTACAGAAATGTATTCAACGGTGATATTCAAGTTTCTTTGTGGAATGAATATGAAGTGGAAAATCTACAAATACTTGTGTATAAATGTAGAAGAAATAGCTCCCTTTGATAGAGCAGAGCAGCTTTAATTCCTATTTTTCACATAATGGATAAATTGAATTGCTTGACATTCAAAATGAAGCTTCCCTTTTTTTTTTTGCTGTAACAAGAGCCGCCATAGTCATGATACCAACTATGTTCAGGGAGAAGATTGGAAACATCTTTAAGGAGCCTAAGGAGAGCGGAGAATCTGTAAGTGAACCCCTCAGACCAGGGTTAGCGCTACCTGTTAAATCTTGGGGTCCAATTACTTCTGAAACATTGAAAGTGATGTGATTTTAAAAGAAAACATTGCATTTTGGGCTAATTTTGGACCCCTTGGATAGACTAAATCCACAATTTAGGGGTCCAGACTGTTAATAAAAGTGTCTATGACAACAAGATCTCATGTAGCGCTGCCCTTTCCTCAGACATTCCCAAACCCTAAATCCCAAGGCAGATAACACTAGTTTAACGTGACGGGTTTTTTACAGTATGGGAATAGAATATGCAAAAATTATAAACAACATGACCAAATAGCACTTGATACTGTTGAAGAATTTGAATAAAAGGTAATAAATATTGTATTTTGAATTGGCCTTGTATCTATAATAATAATCTAAAATAAAACTATTGATTATCTACCACCTAAATAGAAAGAGGCAAACCATTTGATTTTGCATAGAACAATATATCTGCGGTCTCACTGTTCCATTTAAAACAGTGCTATTGCCTGATTTCTATTAGATGGTAGATCATCCGTGGGCTGAGGGCAAGACCATTGTAAGTGCATTTGGAACAATTTTACAGAAGTTTTTTTTACACAAATGTTACAGCACACATCATCTCATAACTGATGTGAAAAATAAATAGTTTTAGGTATTTAAACTTTCTAATCAAAATTTATATATTATTAAGGTGGCTCTCTTGCCTAACTGTTTTGGAGTGTACCTCTTTTTCTGATGGCCTGTGGCATTAAACATTCATACCATACAATGAACCAACCCTGTTCTTTGAATTTTTGTATTTTTGATGACATCACGATAACATCATCACGTTTTAGGTGAAATCCTACTTTTTGATAATTCCTTGTTTTTGAAAAATATGAACCACCTATCAAATTCAAACTTTGCAAACAGGATAAGAATGATATTATCTATAATTATGTTAGACTCCATTGTTGTAATACAAAGGGATCACCACACCTCCATCACAGCGAGTCTGTTACTTTCCCAGCATTAAAGAATGCCGGTACCCATTTTCTTAACTGGGGTCGATTCAAGCACGTAAGAGTGAAGTGTCTTGCTCAAGGGCACAAGGAACTTGACGTGAACAGGATTCGAACCCTGGACAATGATCCAACTTCTTGCACCGAGTCCAACTCTAACTTTTCGCCACGACCCTTCCGATTATTAATCTTATTCCATGTAAACAAATCCAATACAAAATAAAACATGGACATATTCTTTACTATTTTAAACAAATTTCAGTTTGAAAAATTAAAAAGCTAGGAAGAAAATAAGAAAACAAACTTTTGCACTTATGATGGTCTTGCATCAACGGTATTGAAATATTTTCGGCGCAGGGCTCAAAATAAGGATTTATGAACCAGGGGCAACTTAGAGCATTTTTTACATTTTATTGCCCCTGGTCTATAGGTATGTTTACAAACTGGTAACAGAGGCAATAAAATTGCCCCCTGCCCCTGCTTATTTTGAGCCCTGTTTTGTTGCAAGAGATACTTACGATGATCTTGCACCAAGAGCAATGACCAAAAGGTGAAAAACTTCACTTATGATGTATTTTAGGCCCAAGCATGTGAATTACTTCATGTCAATTACTTCAAAATTGAGTAAAACGTTCACTTCAAACATACATACTAAATTGTGTATAATGGCCTCCTCTTTCACTTAGTGCAAAAACCTCAATTTTGACAAAAATGTCACTTACGATAGTCTTACACTCTCTTTAAATCAAATTCAAATCTCATCAAAAAGGTCTGTCACTTTTTTTCCAGGATGAAATGCCTTCCCCTGTCATTCATTGCAGTGGCCAGGTGACAGAATCAACAGAGTTCAACACAGTTGCTGATGGGGTGGTGGTTGCGACAAGTCAGGACTTAATTGGTGCCTTCAGTTGTTACATAGCAGCAATTTACTCATTTAACATGTGCAACCCTGGGTGTGTTGCTAAGACGACGCTTTTCGTTGAAAGGGTTATCTTGGAGTTGGAGGACAACCAGTCCATTCAACCATTAACAAACATTGTCTCGAAGCTTGTTGATTGATTGTCTGTTAGCTGAAAAACTCAGATGAACAAGCAGCTATGACTGGGCTCCTTTTCATGTTTCTACAATTTGAATAGGTAATTACAGGGGCATTCAGTGATTCTGACATGTATTATATAGTAGATATCCCCAAGAATTGGAAACAATCTTAAATTTTTGCTACATGGCTGAGTAACCATGCGAGTTACAAAGAATCCTTAGACATTTGGGCAGCAGTCAGGGTCAAAAGTGTTGTTTGTGTAATAGGCCTACTTTTTCAAAAGACACCTTTCTCTTGCTGACTGCCACCTTTTTGGCCCGGATGTCTGCCCATTATTAGGTCTCAGTTTTTTTGTTTTTTTTGTAACTTGCATGGTTACCCGACTAGAATACCAAGTTACCCTCCCGGGCTCTGAGTGTCCTTTTAACTATCACATGTTTAAATTGCCTTTCTTTATTGGAAATGTAGGATAGATTTCTGAAAGTTCATTTGAAAATATTGTCAAAAATGACCAAAAGTTTTAAAAAAAAGCGTTTTGCGCGGCATTAAATGTCATTGTATGTTTGTTAAAGTAGATTTAGGTCATGCACATGTAAAAAAAACCATTGTTTTACTGGCAGAGGACCCTTCCAAGTAGGATGGTAGGTCATTTTCTTTCCTGGTAGCAATAATGGCTCCCCTGTAGAACAAAAATTCCCAAAGTCTGACATTTTTTTTTAATTTGAAGATACATTTTCAAAAATGTTTTCAAAATTTCCTTTGGCTTTGAATAAAAACACCTAGTTTAACATAGTTAGCAAACTAAGATAAAACAGAATCTACCAAAATTGGAAAACTGGGTCAAGCATGCCTGTAAAACAGGGTTTCCCTTTTTTTTCGTAGCCTTAGCAATATTTGATGTAATAAGTAAAAGAAAGCACTGTCAAATGCTTATAATTTCACAGCAACTTAATTGAGCAAATTAGGCCAAATGAAATTACCGTATATCCTCGAATAGTCGCCCCCGGGGGCGTTGCATTTTCCGATAGGGGGGCGTTTATTAGAGGTCATTTTTATTATGATAATTCCCGTAAAAACCATTAGGTAAGCTTAAAACTCACGCTGAAATGACGAAGTATGAACTTAGGAACGATGACTTCCGGTTAGGCTTCCGGTTCACTTCCGGGTTTACAATCACACTCTGATTACGGCCATTGAAAAATGCTGTGTTATGAGATTTTACGCAATGTTTTCGTGAACTTTTCAGGTGAAATTAAGTAGTATTTCAGTCAAAAACATGTAAACTTCAGCCCTTTGTTCAGAGGGGGCGTTAGTTTGAGGGTTGTTTTCATCACAAAAACTGCTGGGGGCGTTTATTTGAGAGGGAGCGACTATTCGAGGATATACGGTAATAGTTTTTTGTCTCTTTAGATTGTACACTACTCACTTCATACAGTAGAATAGTACTGAGGTTCTTTCACGTTCCTTACAGGTATTGTTTGGAAAAAATTGTGAAATTAAGGGAGCGATCGTTATTTATGGCATGGGGGAATGGGTAAATTTAGGGGGGAACACAAAATTATTTTGGGGTCTTGAGGGGGGAACCTGAAATTTTAGTTGAACCAGGAGGGGGATTGTTAAATTTTAAATGGAGAAAATTGGAAAACAAGGGGAACGTGAAAATTTTGAGTGGACTCGAGGGGGGAACGCGAAATTTTTTGTCGATATTTTTTCCAAAACACCCATTCCCCCCCCCTGCCGTAAATAACGATCGGTCCCTAAATTGCAAGTGAAATTAAGTGATTTCACAGTACTTCATAGAATCATGACATGTCTTTGTTTTGTCTGTCCAGTAGTAACGGGATTCAGTTAAAAACAAGCAATTAATTACTGTAGACTAGAATAACCCTTTTGTGTAAAAGCCCAATGCATGTATTAAATATAATCAACCTAGAATAATTCTTAGCAGTCTTTGTAAGCAGTGTTGGAATTAAGCATTTTTTTATGCATAGCAAAATTTGCTTTCATTACATTTCTCTTGGTACATTCACATACTTCAGTGTGTAAGTCTATGGCATAAAAATGCTTCTCAACTCCAAAATTGTGTAGCAAATTGATAAAATTGTGTAGCATTTTGCTACGCGATACCAGCTATTTCAACGCTGTTTGTAAGAATTTACCATGTTTTTCAATTTTTAAAACCTTTTTATACTTTTTTGGTTGATTCATAGGTTCTCAGATCAACTTTTAAAAAATGCATTTATTATCATAACATAGTAAAGCTAGATTTTAAGGTTTCCTACACTTTTACTTCTCTGAGAAAAACATTCCAAATTTTAGGTTAAATATCATACTAAAATTAAAATGGTGAGTAAATCCACATAAGGTGTAAAAATGTGACTCATGGTACACCCTTACTGCCAGAGACTGTTGAAGATAAAAAGTTTGACTGTGATGGCCATCGTGGTCATTAGAAATAATTTGAATATTCCTGAAAATTTTGGATAGGGTTCACACATGATGAAGAGTTCTATGTGTCAGAATGGCGTCCTTATTTCTCAGCGTGACAACAACAAAAATTAAAATTTGCCATGGGTATAGAAATTGTATTTTCTTGGCCTTAAAGCCATCACATGCTATACTGTCATTAGACACTTCACTTTGATTGTCCTGATTTTCGCAGACCTGTAACTACATGTATTGGATTTGGTGTGATTGGTCACATTTAGCAAATTTATAGGAGGAAAGCCGTATCTGTTATACAAAAGTAAAAAAGTACAATACACCCGTCACTTCCATGCTTATATTGTTGCAGAGGAGGAAAACAACTTTGGATACATTATCTGTCAACCGTCTGAACTTGTTGACCACCATCCACTGGGTGTATACCAGTGATCATGTAGATTTTATACCACTGAAATATCACATTGATTTGTAAAACCCTTTAAATGTGCATTTCAGGAACAGTAATTTGAATCTAGCATGCTATACTGTCATTAGACACTTCACTTGGAGTGTCCTGATTTTGGCAGACCTGTAACTACATGTATTGGATTTGGTGTGATTGGTCCAAGGAACTTATAATAGGGAATCGGTGCTTTTTCGACCACCATGTAAACCCTATGGGATGGCGCCATTTTGTTTTGTCGCCTATGGAGGCTGAGATATTGTACCTCCAGAATTTCTCGGGCGAGTGTGCGACTTGGCGCAACACTGCGTGCTAAGCGTGTTGCTGTTGTGCGTGATGCCTTTCTTGCATTGTGCTGGGCGCACATAGTAACAAAAGTTGCGTCAGATCGCCAAACGCCCCGAAAATATCCAGAGGTACAATAACTCAGCCTCCATGAGCGACAACAAAATGGCGGCGAGCGCCGATTCCCTATTTTAAGTTCCTTGGATTGGTTACAGTTAGCAAATTTGAGATGATTAAAAAAATGTTTGCTTCATTTTTGCTGTTTACCTTTGAACTTCACTTATTTGAAAAGTTTAGAAATGTATTGATACTAAAATACAGATTGATAAAGGCCTGAAAAGAAGAGGTTTGTTTCCTTTTGGGCACAGAAAAGAAGGGTCAGTAGGTTGATCTTGTGTTAAATAAGGATCACACAATATGCAATATCATTCATGTGTGTGCCTTCTTGGACATGCAAAGCCTTGTAATTGGTTTGATACTTGTGTTGGAAGACTTGTATTTGGTTAAAGTACCTTTTTGCACAATGCACTTTAGGTTGCTGCTAACTGTGAAACCACAATATTATTTTCTCCATTTAAATGCAGTTTTGTATATTAATCAATATCATTTATTATGTGTTGTAGGCTACTTTAAAAGCGAATTCTAAAACCTAATATTATTATTCTGTAAAAGTGCGCCATACATTATGCAGAGTGTATGAATAATAGCAATGATCTTCTAAGCAAAACACTTCCGAACAATGTTTGTTTATGATTTAAGTTGGATTTATGTAAACCTGTGCAATATTTTATTAGTGCATGCAGCATAATCAGAGGTTGCGCTAATGGGGTCAGGGGTCTATGGCGCACAAATTTTGGTTTTGGTGCACAAATCTAACATTCAGTGTTGTTTTGGGTCATATTTTCTCATACTTCCATTGTTTTTGAATAATGTACATTGAAAAAAGTTGCAATTTTGACCCCCAGCCACCGCTAGCGCTACCCCTGAGTGCATTATTTTGTCTCAAGTGACAAGTAATGCCCAGTTATTAATCTTAATTCATACACAACAATTTATATGTGTTGTATGCTACTTCAGCGTATTTTATCTAAAACCCGATATTATTGTCTGTGTTTTGCGACGAGTATGCAGTGTATGAATAATAGCAATGATCCTCTTAGCAAAACACTTCTGAACAATATTTGTTTATGAGTAAGTTTGGATTTATGTAAATTTTTTAACCTGTGCAATATTTTACTTGAAATTGAAATGTCACTTTTAAAATATTGTGTTTGAATTAACTAGAGGCATACATACATTTTGTTGAAAGCTAGAAGTCAGAGGACACCCATATTTCAACCAGTTCATCAATTTTGATAATTATACAGAATACACAGGTTTGGGGCTTCCCAACCGGAAGTCAATCTGTATCTAAATTTTACTACTAACACGCACTCTTTGATTGCGTCCCAATGTTTATGCTACAAAATGTGAGCGTACTCAGCATAGTTCCAAGGAGGTGCAGCACTGCAAGCGTGACCCCATCTTTTTGTAAATGGTCGGTGCATTGATTGTGGGATATAAATTTAGGTACAAATTGACTTCAAAAGGGAACCACAAATTCTTGTTGAACTTGGTTGGGGTTTGAACTGTAAATGATAGGGTAGCTCTATGGAAGAACTTAGTGGTTGTTTGTCATTTTATTATTATTTTTTTCTTTTATATGGGAGGGGAGTAAATTTATCTAGGATATGGTATAGAACATACAAAATGGTGAATTTTAAGAACTGACAAATCAGAAAGTGTTGCTCTTTTGTGTATGTACACACAGCAAGATTCTTCTGGCCAGCAATGCAGTACCCTATTGAACTGTTACTTTTACAGAAGTAGCTGCGCTGGTTCTACATAGTCAGCGCTGTCACTGCGTAATAGCTGCATAGCTACTCTGCAGGTGTAGCAGTGTGGCTACTACGCAGTGACAACGTGGTGACTACGTTGAACAAGCCACAAGCACAGCAAATTCTGTATAGTAACAGCTCGCTAACAGTACTGCATAGGATCCTACATTGCCGGTCGTAAGAATCTTGGTGTGTAACTAAGAGGATGGAAGGGGTCAATAAGTATGTTTTGTATGCAAGTAAAAAATGTTGTTGTTTTTATTTTTTTAAATCAGTTCTATGAACAAATGGCAAAAACAATATATCTCTCAGTCTGCATATACATTTTTAAGTATAAATTTTTTTTTTTTCCTAAAGAAGTTATGGAAAATGTCATTATTCCTGCATGTTCAGTGATGTCATTTGCACACAATCTAATTGGTAGTAGTACCGGTAGTAGTAGCAGGATGTTAAGATGTTTTAGGTTAATTTCTTGTTTTAGGTTATAATTCCTTGTTTTTCATTCACTTTGCCAGCACTATAAGCATGATAACATCTAAAAATTATGTTATCTGCTTTAGTTTTCCAGAGGTACTGTGTAAGCATTTTTGATAAAACTAACTTTTTGGCAAGAAAACAACAACAGTTAAGGCCAGAGTAATGGGAGACACATTCTTCCACGCCCGAATTTGAGATTTCTTGATACTTATGAACAGTAAGATGTATTCTTTCACTTGAAACTGATAAAATACCACTTGTTAATATTTCCTGCCATTTTTGCTTGATTTAAAAATCATTATTTCACTCTTTTCAACTCTAAAAAGTCACATGGCTCAAGACAGCTCAGTAAATTGGCGGGAAATAATGATTCAGGAATGCACGAATGCGAAATATTGTGATTACGCGCGCGATTCGTGACGCGGCGCAACTCTGCACGTATGTCCAACGCAGGCAAGTCGCATTCGGTATGTTGTTAACGCCAGCAAACGTGTGTAAACAAAACAAAGATTTGCAGTCAAAATGCGAATCAGATTTTTTAAATTATTTTGAATTTTGAGGCACTAAAAGCAGGCATTATGGATTCATTAATGCAAAAAGATGCAAATTTAGCCCATGCACCAGATACAGCTTTTACAAGCGTGAAAGTCTTACCGTTTTAAAATATAAGGACGTTTTGTGAATAATTTTGACATTTTTTTACTAAAACATCGATTTCTCAGAGTTCACTTTTGACAACATTGCACGATTTTTGTGACAAGATAACTCGAAAAATATACAAGCAAAAGGTAAATTTTTTGCACTATCGTTTAGAGCACATCAAAGTCCAGGGAAGGTTTTCTCATTTTTTCAAAATATTTGTTTTAAACAAAAATATACACCATTATGTGCAATTTTTAGCTTAATAGAGTGACAAAATCGCTTTTTTCACATGTTTTTTCCAATATTTCGAAAAAAGAAACAAATTTCAAAAAAATAAAAAACCTTCCCAAATTTCATGTCTCTTCTTAATGAAAAGCTAACTTAAATTTTTTTACTCCGAACTGATTTTTTCACAAAAAAAATTGGGGTAAAAAAGTGTATTTTTGTGATTTTTTTCAAAAACTAATGATTTAAACAAAAATCTGACGTCACCATGGGATTCCTCGACTCATTTCCTTTCCAAAAATGTATAGTTTTATATACTTTGGACATAAAATTCAAAAATAATGATGCTCGAAAAGGTCTATATTCTCTCCCATTACTCTGGCCTTAAATGGAAACAAACCCAAATATGTATCCTAGCTCGAAACCGTGCGTTATTTTTTAGGTAATATTATGCTTATTCTGTCTGCTTACTAAGTATGAATTTGATGGGTGGTTCCAGTTTTTCAAAAACAAGGAATTTCGAACAAATCAAAATCAAAAAGTACCAACAATAAAAAGGAAAGAGGAAGTTCATTGTACAAATCTTTTATATACCTTAAAATTGTAAGGCGTTTATTGTAAGGGCATGATCTCAGGAAGATCACTGAACTAGTTTGATATACTAGTATTGAAATTATCCATTGAACCTCACTAATATGGAATTGTTATTGATATGTATTTTTGTCGTTGATTGATTCAAATGTTATTAAACACTTTATAAATGAACAGTTATTTCACTTGCTTCTTCATTTTCAGTTTCTTGTGTCTGATCGTGCCCCAAGCATCGTACATCACATTTGTACAACTGATTCGTTCCGCCAGTCAAACGAGTTCTAATCTTTGTTGAGCCTGTCCAACTAACCAATATTAGTTAGTTGAGCCTGTCCAACTAACCAATATTAGTAGGATGAGACATCGTTTTTACGATCCTATAGGTTAGTACGGCAGGTTTGAAATTCGTAAAACCCATGCCGCACTAATCATTTCGTTGGTAAGGCACGTTAGTTAAGCATGCCTAACCAATATATAGCATCGCTTGTCATGCCGTACAAATCATTGATTAGTAGAACGAGACATCGTTTTTACTAACTTTTACTTAGTAGAACTTACGACATTATGTTTTCAGTGCATCACATATGCTTGAGCAAGCATTTTCAGCAGTTGACCATTGTTGACAGGTGTGAATATCAAGAATATGATGGAGAATGTATTTGAAAGTGGGAAAGTTCATCTTAAGGCCAATGAAAACAGCAAAGAATGCTGGGAAAAGGTGGAAATATCCTGTAAAGAAGCTGAAGATGAGCCCCTTAAGTTCTTGGAATTGTGGATTTCAATGTTACTTTGGTCCACCATTTATGACAATATCCTGTAAAGAAGCTGAAGATGAGCCCTTAAGTTCTTGGAATTGTGGATTTCAATGTTACTTTGGTCCACTATTTATGACAATATCCTGTAAAGAAGCTGAAGATGAGCCCCTTAAGTTCTTGGAATTGTGGATTTCAATGTTACTTTGGTCCACTATTTATGACACTTTCATGTCATGCATGTGGTGATATTTAAAAGTTAATCAAGTTAACATAATGCGGTAAATTTTTAATTCTCGTATTTCAGCACATTTTATCATAAATTTGGCATAAATAAATTGGTTAAAATATTTTGGTATTTGAGTTAAACATGTTAAACAAGTCTTCTACCACCAAAGAGACCAAAGTGGATCAATTTCAACAAATGTGTGATCTGTCAACATGATCAACTTGATGCTAGTGATATGCCAAGAAGTGCTAAAAAGAAATCAATAGAAACTTTTTATTTCTGCGCCGAATCTTTAGCATGACCAAGTTTACAATCGCCTTGAATCAGATTGATCAAACCTCACAAACATTAATGTTAATTGGCACCATTCTTGTTATTCATCATATACAAGCCAAGAGAATCTTAAGTATGTTGGATGGACTTGCTTCCATAGAAATTAATATAAAAGTTGGATAACAAAAAGCCGATATAAACAACTGAACTTTTTCCCTATCTAGATTCCGATAGAAGATCTAAAGAATGAGCGTAATGAGACAACGTACTTCACTATATTCATTGATGGAAGCACTGACATTTCAACAACAGAAAGAGGGATGATGTATGTTTTCTACGTGCAAGAAGGGCTATCCAAAGTCAGGTTTCTGAAACTAAAGATCCTCACATCAGCTGCAGCCAGCGGTATTACGGGATACAACAGCTATCAAGTCCGTTATGGAGGAGTTCAACTTGACAGCACAGCTTGGTTACCTTTTGCAGCGATGGAGCGTCTGTGAATGTGGTGTTGTGACAAGGCTTTGTGAGGAATACCCTGACCTTATTGGCATTCCATTGCATGAACCACCACCTTAAGCTGGCTGCCAAGGATGTTTTTGACGACAGTGCCATTGAAGAGATTTCGGTCTGTTGAATTCATATTTATATCCTTTGTACACAAGAAGTTCAAAACAGTGGGAGAAACTACAAGAGGTGAGACTTTAAACACACAGACCCATACACCCCTCCAGCACACCACCACTCCCACATACATAGTCTTACTCTTACATGATTATTTTTGGGTATAAATTGTATTATTTCTATTTTATTAAACTATTTATTAAAATGTAATCATGTATCATTAACTTTACTTTTACATTGTAATTTATCGTTTCACTTTTTCTGAAGCTGGCTGCCATAATGGAAGAAGACTGGCCAATGGAACCCGATTAGTACAGTATAAAAACCCAGCAGTGTGAGCCCCCCGGGTGAGCCCTCATCAAATCATATGCAGCAATAGTTGCTCATCTTGAAAACGAAGTGGCCAGTAGTGGTGATGTGCTCTTGGCAGAAAAGACATAACTCAAGGGATACTTGAACAAGATGAAGTCCGTCAAATTTGTCTTCTTTTGCTTCTTCAGGCATTGATTTCCCCACTTATCAACAGTCATAATGACAGAGTATCACACATGTGTAAAACATTCTTGCCGGGCCGGTATCGTCATGGCGGACAGCAAAACTTGGGTGGAATTGCTAAAGGGATGGGGACTGGGGACGCTGATCCCCTCATTTAGAGGTGAGTTTTCATGTTTTATAACATAAGTTATTTACTGGTATCTGATACTAAATCATGGCATATATAACTAAATACAGGTCTCTAGCAAAAAATAATGGTAACCAATTTGGAGACTGCTTACTATTTGGTGATGTTCTGGAGGGTCCAAACAAACTACCAAAATTGTTTAATATTGGCTATGATGTCATCTCAATGCCTACTTTTCCCAGGTTGTTTCTACAGATTTCTCTATATAGAGATACAGTAAGAAATGGTGAATAAGTAGGGATTTTGTGAAAATCTACTGCCTGGGCAAAACATGCTCCGATCTTACTGATATTTTAGCACAATAGTAGTATGTACCCTAGTAAAATTCTCCGAGAGTTCCAAGTCGATCCGAGAAAAAAGGTGTTTTTCGCCCCACCCTAATACACATGGTTTGGAAAAAAATGTTGACAATGGTTTCCAGGGAGTTGTCAAACCAAGGTTATTCCAGGCTATTGGATAATTTAGCTCTTAATACCATGCTTGGCTTTGCTGGTAGTTTTTCAGCAACTTTTTCTGCAGATTTTGCAAGACAATGAAGCGTGACACACAACAGCAAGTGGAAGAGGATGAAGAATCACTTCGAACCAAAGATTATATAAAACCACTTTTACAAGAATCACTGAGAACTGATTCTCCGATTCATGTAGAAATTAGGCATAAACTTCTTTATGTGCAATTACAGACACTTAGTGCATGAGTCCAATTATTGCTTTGTTTATTTATTTATTATTTATTAAAACCATATTTATACAGGGTTACCCTTCAGATAAATCTGCTATTACAGGGGCCCTGTGGTGGAGAAAAGGAAACACAGATCACTAGATAGATAGATAGATAGATACCTCAAGTTATTAAAGGATTCAAAATGCTTGTGAAATGGTATGCCTTTTCAGCAGTTGCATTTTTTCTGGAATAAGGAGCAGTGCTAGTTGTTAGAAAAGCTAAAATTTTGTTTCAGATTGTTTTGTTTATTTGAAGATCCCTTGCTGAGAATTACATTTCCTGCCATACAATTCTGAGCCTCTTTTATATGATTATTTTTCTTTCTTTCTTTCATTCTTTTGTTCAGGAAAACATTGTACTAGACAAGGATATCCAAGAAAGTAGACCACAGCCATTAATTCTTCTGATAGGCACACTGATGAATCCACTGCAGATATTTCTAATCATAGAAGGAAGAGCAATACAAAAGACCACCTTGATGAATGCGATTGATGCGTGCTATAAAACCAGCTATGTTCTGGACTTAGAATACCAGCCCCAGTGCTGCGGAGCATGGGAGTTTCTCCAAACGTGCATCTATGAGATGGGAGGGACAGTCAACATGAACCCTACACGTACAAAGGAATGGAGTCAGGAAGATGTTGTTGTTGGTTGGCTTATAAGTTGTGGGTTTGAAGAAAATGATGCAGACAGGTTCAGAGGTAAACTTAAGTTTTAGGTGTATGGTTGTGTTTGTGTCAACAATTATGTCAGACTTTTTGCTAAATATATGGTCTAACATGAACAGTTCAAATCATGAGTTGAAATTCAAATTTTGATCTATCCGGGACCAACGTCCAAATTATTTGTTTTAATATCAGTCTTGCATTTTCATTGAAATTGAAAAACCACCTTGTTTTTAAATTGAGAATCCTAGATTGAGTCTTATTGCAGTTTTCTTCAAATACCAATTTTTATCAAATAAAAATACCAAAATCCACCATGCATTATTGACTCAAAATGATATAAACTCTCACTCTCTTTTCTCACTGCATTGAATTTACAGTTTGGAATGGGGTCAACTATGCAAAGTACCATGTCTGACCATGGTGCTGTGTTGAATATTCCCACATGCTCATCATTCTTGCTAGCACCCCCTGCATCACAGTCAACCTCAATGATATTTGACGTCAACAGCATCAGCAGTGAAGATGGTTTAGCAGATGTCAAGCCACTATATTCAGATGTACCAGGTATATATTGACTACACATAAATAATTTGGATACATTTTGTCAACTGTATTTTCTATTATTTTGTCAAATGTTTAATAATGAAGAAATGTATGGCTTGTGGAAATTGTTATGACAGATGTTGAAATTGTGTACAGCACAAGCAAGAATTTTGAGATAAGATCAGTATCCCTTTACAGTTTTAAAATTATTGTTTTGATTCTCGATCAGAGGATTTTTTTGGAGTTTTTTTTCAATGTAAAATAAGCATTGTTATTATAGTTTTCGGTCTTATCAAACATGGTGCTCGAGGAAAGGAGAAGGCCCTTTTTCTTTTTCTTTTTTTTCAAATGTGATATTCTGAGGGATAAACCCTTGTTGCTGTTATTGGATGGTTGTTGCAGGTAAGATTAGTAGTAATGACACAGCTCAAAACAATAATTTGCATACAAATTGTGACATTATATAATTATATATATACCTTGTTTTCTAAATTTCAGAGAAGGAGAAGAGTGACTTGACAATTTTGGTTCTGCCTTTGTTGTTCCCTCCTGGTCAAATACAGCGGTCAAAAGGTACAAAACACCAACGAGCAACAGTATCTGAAGCATGTACTGCATTTATTCAGTGCAAAGAGGTAGGATATAGACTGATTTCCATTTTCAATTCAAATGCTGAGTATTTGTTTAGGTAATTTTCACACAAGTTACTATTGTTTTATCCATTTCAAATTGTTACACCCCTCTAAATTTTAGCTTCCTTCAAGTATAAATTTGGTGTTCACCTACTGTAGGATTAATCAGTGACATCGCCACATCTGCTTCATGCAGAACTTGATATTGTCTCTCTCCCTCTCTCTCTCTCTCCCCTCTCTTGGTTGCAGATTTGCCAAGAATAGATTGATTGTCACATTTTCTGGCTATTACATTTTGAAATCTCTTTCCTTGTATCTATTACAAAATACACATCTGACACAAATTACACATTTTGAAATGTTTTTGGGGGCTTGCCATGAAATGGTACGCTATTTGGCCCCATTTATTGAGTCTCCATTGGCAACAAATGTGACGATTCAGTGGATTTCCCATGGGATAATAGTAATACACAGCCTATAATGAGTTCCTAATTGTTTTTATACTCTAGCAGGCATGAGAACACCACAACTTCATGAAATAGTCTGGAAAGCGTGTGAAACTGTATTTGAAAAACAGATTTAATTTTTAATTGTAAACTTTCACTTTAAAAAAAACCTGCAAACAGCTTTTCAGCTGGAAATGATCATGCTTGCTCTAGGTATGGAAGCTTTTTTTTTTCAAAACAATTTTCCATTGTATTAATAATATTACATCACATCCCTTGTATTTCATATATTTTATGCAGGTTGGAACTAATATGCCAACATTTCTGGAACAGCATGGGCAAAGACAACCTTTTATCCTAGCACTTGAACACCAAGCAGCAAGACCTGAGCAAGTATTTGTAATCATTGAACAGGAGACAATACCTTGCTCAAGCCTGCTTCAAGGTGTAGATGTTTGTTTTAAACTCATCTACGTCTTGGATGTAGACTACCCATGGCAATGCCAGCACGTATGGGATTTCATACAAAAGTTCATATTTGAGCTAGGAGAGGGAAAGGGTCGCAATACTTCAGTACCAGCCATCACATTATTCAGAAATTTTCTTGAAACCCAAATGTGAACCAATTTCACAAGTGCCTAGTTATAACCAGTAAAAAAGTGTTTGTAAGTCTGAAAATATGATTGAACTGTTAAAGTTACAGTGGTTACTACATTTTACTTGTTATTTCACATCATGCTGGGATTTCAGTCTAGATATAGGTGAATTAAAGTTGGAACATTTTCACTAGTCCGACTAGCGTCTTCAGCAGATGGTGATGCTGTGTTGATATCTTGTCTACAATCTGGATATCTCTCACTGATGACGTCATATGATTGACAGAATGACATCATAGGATGTTACGATGTAGCGCCCCCCCCCCCTGGGCATCAGCAAGTTATCCCAAATAGGATCTATTTCTAGTCCTTGGTCACGATTTAGTCTCGTTTTTTTGGAAAAGTGCATAGCAGTTGATGGAAATTGCATCGCAAAATGCGATGCGATACCATCGAATTCGACCGCTGGTCAGCCTATCTTCATCCAGCGAGATACATCCGGTATTTAAAGAGGCATCCGACGGGCCCCAATTCAACAATACAACCATATTAAATCTAACGAATAAGACGTTCGGATTATACCATCCGGTAGATCATCACATTGACCCAGTTCCCACAGTATATATAACGCAACATGCAGCGACTTGTTTCGACCGCAAGTATGTATATAGCGAGACAATTGTACAGTCACGTGATCTGTCGTCGAGTATATAAACGGCCAAGAAGGCAGTAGTCTTCACACACGTACGATGGTACGAACAAACAAACTTCGAGAGGTGGTGGACGACCATTTGGTATAGTAGCCTGTTTTGACCCACGATCTGTAGCTTTCCGACCAAACATCATGAAATGTACACGGTGTTACAGACAATTCAGCTATGCAGGGAATCTGGCTCGGCATGAGAGAGAGTTTCATGGGCCATCAGTGTTTCAATATAATTGCCCTATATCTCCAAGCCAGGGTTTTGTACGCCGATTTGATTTAAGGGAACATTACAAACGGAAGCACGATGATGTTGTGCCTGCGGAGATCCCCCGAGACATTTCGACTGCAAGCGGCAGTGCAGACATGACGGAGAAAAGGCCAGCCGAGATCATGGAAGTTACGCCAACAAAGAAGAAAGCCACTCCGAAACCTACCAAGGGAGGCAATCCGGAATCACTGACCTTGTCGGATAGTGGATTTCATCCCCTGCCTCAACTAGCGAAGGCGGTGTGATGAGTAGTGGAGGTGGAGAACGAGATTGTCGCGTGGTGGTGCAAAATTCGGAACCAGCGGCACGAGATGTGAGTAGAGCAGAAAATGCAGACCAACAGCAAGATTTGGGGCCAAGTGACGTGCATGCCGATCAGGGAGAATACCAGGCTTTGAGGGGTAATCAGGTCCATTCAGCCGAACCAGACGCCAGTACCCAACGGGGAAAACCTGCTATGTGGAGCTCCTGGTCAGTCGAATTTAAATGCAATACATATTATCAGGCATGATGCGTACGGTCAGAATCAGAGTCAAATAAGGCCCATTATTTCTAGTACACGCGCAAATTCAGCCACAAATTCCCGGGAGGACCCGTAACTTATGGTAGGTAATGAGAAGTTAGACTTCAATTGTATCTAAATTTTGGGCTCTGGAAATTCGCGGGAGAGGGCCCCTTAACTTACGGAGAAAATTATTATTATTATTATCTTGCTGGACATCCTAGATGACAAGACTGCAGCACATGTTTAACCACACATAGTTCTTTGGGACAGTGAACATATCACAGTGACATATGTTGTATCAGACAGGTGTGTTGTGGATTGCCAGAGTCAGGAGGTCTCAGTGACTATCTTGACACTAAACAGTCTGGTTAGACTGCCGAATCTGGAAGCACTGCCCACGACGGCACCAACATTCCAATTCAGGTAGTTTCCCTTCCCAGTATGCATTGAATATAAAAAAACAAAAGTTGGGTACCTTTTTGAAGGGTCGATCTGTCGGTTATGGCAAAAAACAATTTTTTATATGCCTTATAATGTGCACATATCTACATGTTGTTATAGTTGATGAGTTGAAATTATCAATTAATAGTACAGGTGCATAAACATGAGTTAAAAATTTCCATTGAGAAATACTTTACAGTGCTTGTGTCAGGGGGGAACAATTTGGAAGAAAATGTAGCAAAACAATCATCAGAACTGTTGGAGGAAGCTTTTGGAAAAATAGGTGACAACTGCCAAGACAAATTCCCAAAACGATGTCATAAGTGCCAGCTCCCTCTATCTCTAATTGAAAGGGAAGTTGATTAGGAAATCACAAAGGAACCCCCCACAGAAGAGACGGAGAACAGCATGCCAGGAAATTGGCAAGGAGAAGTCAAAGACTTTTGAACAGTCATCAAGTGAAGCTTAGCTTGTGATCTTTATGGTCACATCCCAATTAACCACCTTGACCAGCCAATCACGATGAAACCAAGGGATCCAGTGTTTACCAATCCCAATTCTTATGAAAGTCTCATTGAAGAGTTGTGTGCCGTTGGACATGATCTATGTATTCAAAAGTACAGTCAGCACCAGAAAGTGGATGGTTTGCTGTACTCACTGGCACATCGTCTCCTGAAAGAGACATTTACATGTAGGCACTGTAGAAAGGCTGTTTTTACAAGGAAGGCCATGGCAACACATATGTGAAAGAGCATAACCTTACCCTGGAAAAGGAAGAGGATTTTGTTCCAGAATTTGACTGGGTATTGTTACGTATAGGATACGGCCACTATGGGATGAACATGGTAAATTAGCATGCTTGTGAATCCTATAAAGGATCATATTATTTATTAGTAATAAAACAAAACCAGAAAGGGTCCCATACAGGGTTCCCATACATCTTGACTTACGCCATGAAACACCAGCTTACTGGGTGGCACTTGCTGATCTCATCGTTCTGATTTCATTGCATTGCTTGATACCAGATCATGCCAAACCTCCTTGTACCTGTTTAACTAAATTTTTCAGTAATATTTCAAATTCGGTTATAATCCACAAATTTTGCAGCAAGTGCTTCTTTTTATTGGAAGGACAGCAGGAACTTCAAGCATGCCCCATTTGTCAGATGTATATTTTAAGTAGAGGAAGCATTTCGTATTTTATTGAAATTCCTCTGATTCCCCGACTTCAGGATATGTTCCTTCGTGATGATTTTTATGATGACATTCAGCATCGCTTCACCATACAGAAAAAGAACATTAACAACATAGAAGATATTTAATATTGGAAGCTATACAATGAGTTTGCACAAGAGGGGGGAGTTGGCTTTTGTCATCACCTAATAACCTCCGTTTATTGTGATATACCGGCGGGATTCCATTATTTAAATCCTCATTGATGTCGTTCTGCCAACTGTTTTTTTCCTGCCAATGAACTCCCTTATAAAAAACGTACATTGAAAGAAAATGTTTTAATTGCTGGTCTATGGTTTGGAGACTGTGCCACCGCCTTTCAAGCAGGTCAGGCAAGAAAAAAAACTGCAAAAGGTGAAGGAAAAAGATGGAATAGATTTGGGCTGCTCATTGCAGACAATCATGGAGCAGTCTAAAGGTCCCATTGAAAACCTGTATCCCATTGGAACCTTTGGCAGATTATTTTGGGATCAGCAGAAGGAGGCAGCCCAGGCATGTGATAAAACTGGCCACCTGATGCTGATAAAATTATCTTAATTTAAAAATAGTGTCAGGAAAAGTGTTCAACACTGTTAGAAGTGTTCTCAAATTACCATGCCTGACAACATTGAGGGAATTTTATACCCATTGGAGTGGTTTCATGTCCAGGCTGGCAATGTCAAGATGCTGTAGACATTGGCTTGAGATGCTGCAAATGAATGAGGAGTGTATTTTGAACAAACTGATAGAGACATTTCCTTGCTTCAAAGATGTATCATTCGTCACCAAAGCAACATTCTGGCTCATCAAAATAGTCTGTCAGGGTATGTTAAGAAGGTCAAAGGGATAATGTACAATGACATGGTGGCTAAAACAGCTGGCGACATTTTCCACACAATAGGTCATTGGTCTTCCACACCTCTCATTCTAACCACGCGTGGGATAGCACACTGTAAAAAGGGTGTCTTGCAAATAAACATGTCTTAAATTTGATGTGTCTTTATCTGGTATCTTTTCCCAAGACACTTCAAACCACATAGCATCTTCTCCCTAGACATGTCTTAATTACACATATATTATTCTGTGTCATGACTTATCATAGTAAACATGTCTTGACAGAAGACACAACACACATGTTCATTTGGAGATGCGTCTTGGACCAAGTTGCCAGTCCTACTTGATGCCTGAGATCAAGACACTAAATAAGACATGTCTATCTTTAGAAATGTTGTAGAACACGTCTTAAAACCAGTGTGTCTTGAATGGAGACATATCACACGCGACCAATTGGAGATGCGTCTTGGAAGAAGTTACCAGTCCAACTTGACGCATGGATTAATGTTGAAGAACAAGTCTTAAAACCAGTGTGTCTTGAATGGAGACATATCACACGCGACCAATTGGAGACGCGTCTTGGAAGAAGTTGCAATTGATGCATGGAATTATAAATAAGACCCCGTGATACAGTTTGTAATACAAAACTAGGCCTATGGAAAGACGCGTCCATATGGCTATTTTGTGAAAAAATTATCAAGAAAGCTGAGAAATCTACGACTCAATGCAAAGAAGAGATCAGAGAGTGCTAATAGTCCCCCACCAGTAGAATCAAAGAAAAGAAGAAAGATGAGTGCACCTGCAGAGAAGAGCGCCAGATAGTGCATGTAACGTAGCATTGACCATCCCACTCTTGTCAAATTTAACTCATTATGTTTGATTTTCACTGATTTATTCAAAGATCAGTACAAGCAAAATTGCTTTTAATTTAAAGTAGACTTAGGCCAAAACATGCTGATTATTAACTGCATCTTACTCTTGCAGCCACTGGTGGAGTGATACTTAGTGATGATTCGAAGTACAAAGAAGACCTCCAGGTTATGAAGACTTTGTGGCAATGTGACAAACCAGACAAAGCAAAAATAAAATCATGGCAAGAACCTTCAAAATGCGCCGGTTGTGGATAAATGGAATGCAATCTCCGGACATGTCAGAGATTCTGGAGAACTTTCCAGTGCATCGGATAGATGAGGAATTTAAGCTCGGTGACATGTGCAGTAAAGGGGAAAAACTAAGGCTGTATCTTTTCACAAAGCTGAAGGATCAGTCGAGAGACTCGAGCTCAGACTCATCAGACTTGCGTGATTTTGAGGTTCCAGCTACTGCCAGCAGTCCACCTACAGTTGCTTTTACTTGCTAATAATGGCGGATGTGCAACATGTGTGTGTTATTTCTTCGTATGTTTAGTCAATATTTACATACCTTTTATTGAGCTTTTATTTCTTCTTTGGAGGTTCCAGGGAAACAACATTACCCAGTGAATATTCTGAGGACTTTAGTTTACATTTTTGTATCCAGTGAGTTGCAGAATTTTATGGTACTTTCTGTTTGATCCTTGCATCATTCACTGATAAATTTTGAGGTTGCAAAATTTTGCACCTTTTCAAGATACGGACAGTGACGGAGATTGTATGTTGCATTGAACTTGATTTAACTTTCTGTGTTTACATATGTCATTATGGCATCTTTACAGGCAGCTATTAAAAGACAACTTGAAGAATCATTTGCTAATAACTCTCAGCAAACAACAAGTACACCAGGTAAAAACAATCCTAGTAAGAGAAACAAAATGGACTTGGGACTTGATGAAAGCATTGTTGGTGCTGTGAATGAATAAATCAATGACCCAATTGATAATGCTCTTACCTCAGTCAATCAAAATTATCAGATAGGAGCAAAAAAACAAGAAGATCGCTGAATCAGTTCTGAAGCAGCTTAAACCTGTGCTTATTGATGCCATCAACAAATCTCTTGACATGTTTTTCAAGGAAATGATAACACAGCTGAATGACAAAGTGAATATCATTGCAAATTCAATCCAGAAACAGAGTTTGCTTGCTCACTATGAAAGAGACAAGATTGAACAGTATACACGCGCAGGGAGAACTTTAGAGTTTTTGGGTTGGATATCGAAGAAGATGATGATAATAACAAGATAACTGACAAAGTTTGTCATATGGCAAACAGTATTGAAGTGAATCTCAACAAAGAAGACATTGTTGCTTGCCACAGAGCTGGGTCAGTCCGTGTCAAATCAACCAATTTTCTGAAAAGTTCCCAGGTGACCCTCTCAGATTTTGATGAAATTCCATCAGAGTAATCTTTTGTGGCCACAATGAACCCATACAAAAATTTGGCCTCATAGGCCATGTCGTTTTTGAGAAATGGCCATTTGAAGTTTGGCCCAGACCCCCCCTTTTTGGCACTCGCGAGTGTCATTGGTCATTTTTACCAACTTTGGTAGCTCATAACTTCTTGTTCTAAACATATCTAAAGCTGCAATCTTGGATTCTAGCTAACCTTATGTCACATTTTCAGAATCTGGCTCTAAATTTCAGATATCTACTTTCCTTTTAAAGTTATGAGCATCCAAAGTTGGTCATTTATTCAACTGCAAGTGTGATTTTGTCATTTTGGGGGTCCCCTGGTGCCAAAAATATGTGATCATATGACTCAAATGTCATAGATACATTGTCTATGGGTACATATCTCAGCCCACAAGCAAGTTTGAGCAAATCAAATCATTGATGGAGGAATAGGCGGCATCCAAAGTTGGGTCCGGGTGAAAATTTGCCGGGAGACCCCCCTCTTTCTGACCATGGTTGACCATGTGGACAGTTAAAACTTGAATTGAAATTTACAGCCATGAAACATACTAATAAGACCTACCTAGAAACAAAAATTCAGCTTTGGTACTCAACCCCATCATAGTTAGATGGCAGCTTGAAAATAGGGTGAAAAAAAATTTCTTGTCTAAGGGTGTTGAATTCAGCAACCATGACAATAAAATTGGCAAAATTTGACTAAGTATTTTCACAAGTTATCTCAAGTGTCATATGAAATATGTTTTGGATGTGTTTTAGAGGCTAACTAACACATCTAGAGTAGTCTGTAAGGTACGACCCAAAATTATGAACATATACTTAGTCAAATTTGGCATATTTTGTTACCATGGCTGCTTGAATTCAACACCCTTAGACAAGAAATAACAGGTTTTCCTCCCTATTTTCAAGAGCCGTCTAACTATGATGGAGTTGAGTACCAAAGCTGAATTTTTGTTTCTAGGTAGGTCTTATTAGTATGTTTCATGGCTGTAAATTTCAATTCATGTTTTAACTGTCCACATGGTCAACCATTGTGCAACTTTGCAGCTTTATATCTGTTCAGAACAAGAAGTTATGAGCTACCAAAGTTGGTAAAATCACCAATGACACTCGAGAGAGCCAAAAAGGGGGGGGTCTGGGCCAAACTTCAAACGGCCATTTCTCAAAAACGACATGGCCTATGAGGCCAATTTTTGTATGGGTTCATTGTGGCCACAAAAGATTACTCTGATGGAATTTCATCAAAATCTGAGAGGGTCACCTGGGGACCCCTGGTTGATTTGATATGGACTGACCCAGCTGGCAAACCAACTGCCAAGCAAGTACCGGTAATCTGCCGACTTAATAGAAGAAACAAAAAGGATGAATTGTTGAAAAACAAGAAAAAACTGAAAGCAGCTAATCCAGGCTCCCCAGTATATGTGAATGAAGATCTAACGCCGCTTCGTGTTAAGATGCTCAAAGTTGTCAAAGAACATTACAAGGGTGCTCATACAGTTAATGGCAAAATAGTAGTGTACAACAAGGATGGTAAGCGTACCTACGTTGATACACCAGATGACTTGTTTAAAGTTGGAATTAATGTGGATGACTCTCTACTGAAAAGACTGGGATTGGAAAGTTACTTGATTCATACAGACAGTAAATAGGGAGAGCTGGAAGAGCGGTTGAGGTTGGTTTACCACGAAAACTTCTGAACTCAATGAACATGACTATTTTACTTCCAAAGACTTAAAATGGTGCTTACTTCATGTGTGCGGATTAAAATCCAAACTTATTGCCAATGACTTAAATGATTTTATTGATGTTTATGATGTCATTGCACTTACTGAAACAAAGCTTAGTAGTCTAGATGATTTACAAGATAACTTCAATGATTTCTGTGTGTTTGTTCAAAACAGAAAAAATGCAAAACGTGCCTCTGGTGGAATTGCATTATTGGTCAAAAATAATATTGCAAAATATTTTGTTAAGATTGATACTGAAAATGACTTTTCAATTTGGTTTCATGTTGATAAGGATCTTTTGGGACAACAATTTTTGCTTTGTGTAACCTACATTCCTCCTGATAAATCTGATTATTCCTCATTAGATATGTTTGATGAAATTGAAAATCAAGCCCTCAACAAAGGTCTGGTTAAATTCAAGGATAATGTTTATAATTTGTTGGAAACAGATGATTGTGTACTGTTCTTAAATTTATTTGTGTTATTATATGCAGGCGATACAATTGTTTTAGCTGAGTGCAAAGACAACTTACAATTGCAATTAATGGAATGAAAGAGTACTGTGAATTATGGGATTTAAAAATTAATCTTCCAAATCAAACATTCTTGTGTTCTCCGGGTAAAATTAGAAACAAGCCTATCATTCTTTTTGGTGATGACGTGTTAGAAGTAGTTGATGATTATGTATACTTGGGTGTTGTATTCAATTACAATGGTACTTTCAATAAAGCAATTAAGAGATTGTATGATATTGCAGACAGGGCAATGTTTGAAGTCATTAAAAAGGGGAGAGCAATGTTTCTTGATATAGATACTCAACTCAAACTCTTTGATTCTGTTGTCATACCAATTCTTTTATATAGCTCTGAAGTTTGGGGATATTCTAACATTAATATGATTGAAAAATTACACCTGAGATTTTGCAAAATTCTTCTGAGAGTCAAAAAAAGTACCACTTCTAATATGATTTATGGTGAGCTCGGCAGGGAACCATTAATTAACAAAGTGAATGCAAGAATGATCCAATACTGGTTTCAGGTTGTCACTAGTGATGAGTCCAAGCTCACTAATGTTATTTATAATGTTATGTACAAGTTGAATCAACAAAATTGTGTTGACTGTAAATGGTTACAACATATTGAGTCGGTTTTAAACAATCTTGGATTAGGATTTGTATGGTTATTCCAGGGAACAAATGTTAGTAAATTGTGGCTTAAACATTTTGTTACTAAAATTCAAACTGACCAATTTAAACAAAAATGGAGTTCTGAAGTTTTAGCTCCAGCAAATGTTCTAATTATAAATGCTTTGAAATTGATCCTACTTTTGAAAATTATCTCAATGATTTACCATGTAATCTTCGTATTATATTTACAAAATTTAGATGTAGAAATTTTCAATATTCCAGTAGAGAAAGGTAGTTATTTTAACATTCAATTAGATTCTAGAACTTGTAATCTATGCAATTCCAATGATATAGGTGATGAGTTTCACTATTTGTTTGCATGTAATTATTTTAGTAATGAAAAAAAAAAAATACAAAAAATGGTCTTGCGTCTAAGTTAATGTTTGAAATCATATCTTCATAACTATAATTGTCATGAAAATCATTCCTGTCATTTGCTAATGATAGGTTCCGTAAATATTTGTGGCAATTTATTATATAGCGAGGAGCGTTGTTGTTTAAAACACATTTTATGTAGCACCATATTTATCGGTAAGTTTTCGGGACCAGGGCTCTTTTTCTGGGACACGAAGTAGACTAGCATTTGGAGCAATAAAATTGCGGTACATGTAGTACTTAAGTTCACTCTCATAACACATTGTCAGTGTAAGCGTTTCTTTAATGTGATGCTTTGTATTCCTTTTAATAGGTCCAAGGAAAAGTCGTAGAAGACGTGGCATCAAGTCTCCAGAGGAGACGGCAAAAGAATATCTGCGAAAGTTGCCCAAGTTGGACCCTAATGGCTTTAGAATTCAACAATTTGAGAGTAAAGGTAAAACCTGCATTACCTGTACATTTCCTGATCTTAAATGTTCACCAGATATTACCCTTGAAATGTTCTGAAATATCAGTTTAAAAACATACTACAATCTTAGAAATATGTCAAAAATGAACTAGTTTTCATCAACTTTGCAACCGTAATTGACAATATTGATTAGTAGGAATTTTAACAGGTACACTGTGACTGTGGGACAAGTTTAGAACTTTCAAGCTTTCATCAGTGCTAGTAGTAGCTCTGACTTCTTCAGGACAAATCATTGTTTAGACCCCAGATTGTCACTTTCTACTGAGGGCTCTATTATGAGCCAATTTATACTGAAGGCTGCCCCTTAGTGATAAAGCAGATTAAAGTTCTGGTATTCAAGAAAGAAGACACTAATAGTAGAAAATAATTTTCTACTGTCTTCTCCCAATTCTTTCTTTCTTGAATACCAGAACAAGTAAAGCTTTTCAGCTATTCAGTTAAATAGTTTCCTTAGAAAAGTAAGTATATAAGATTTCATTTTCTTTACCATGTATTTTGTTATGAATGATCAGGAATAGGAAAAGCAGTTGCATATTTTATGACATGACAGAAACCCATGGTATTAATTTATAAAACAATTTTTAAGGAGAATCTTTCTGTTTGTCACTTTTCAGGTAGAGGTATTGTTGCAACTAAGCAATTCCAAGAAGGTGAATTTCTCCTTCAGTATGCTGGAGAACTTATAAGCGGAAAAGAGGGAGAGAGGAGAGAGGAGGATGACAGTATGCAGTCATGTTTTAGATATTTTTTCAACTTCAAAGGAGCCCAAATGTGGTAAGAGAGCAGTGACAATAATTCTGATATGTTATTTTATGATACGTAATTTTGAATCTATATATGATTGGTGTAACTGGATCGACTTTTATAAATGGGGATATATACATACACCTGTAAAGTAAAGTGCAATTGGGGACATAATTTATGACCACCACAGTACATACCACCCAATAGAAAAAAAAGAAAAAAAAACATTTCCCCTATTGCACAGGAAAGGTCTGGACTTCCCCATTTAATTAGATAGAAATCTGAGTGGTGTAAATTTACAGAATGAAATGGGGATATTGTGTATACATGTCCATCGCTAATTCTACACAATCCGGTGCCAATCAACTTTCAAAACTGTTAAAATAAAAGTTGTTCAAAAAGACCTGCTTTTTGTGTTTTTATATTACTACTTTCGGAGTTAAAAGATTGCCAACTCCACTGTAATGTTTTTCTTTCTGGAAGTCATGTTTTAACACTAAACATGCTAAAAATCAATGTAATGTGAGCTATGTTACCAGCTATACTTTTTACAAAATGGGCTGGTTTTTCGCCAGCGCATAGGGTGCTGGTACCTAATTCTGAGATGGGGTTTGTGTACACTAAAGATTAGCTAAGATTATAGCCTTCTTCTATTGGTATGAATTATTTTTTTTACTTCTCGTGGTGGAAATGTTTTTGATGTCTGCTAATTCGATTTGCAAGGAAAAGAAAGTATGTTTTGCCGTTTCAACGAGCTAAAACGATTGAGTATTGCCAAAGTTATGTTTGAATTAATTATGACTTAAAAAGTTATCATAGGTTAGGCCTACACATATAAACATAAACTTGTTCAGCAATCAGCATATCAAAAAAAATGACATGGTCAAAGCGGGGAATGATCACGAGGTCATATCAGTGCCGACTACTGAGCATAGCATGATGTTTGGTTGCCTGTGAGTGCATAATTGATATGTTGATAACAGATCTAATAATGTTGTGGAATCAAAATCTTCATTTATGGACCACATTGAAGTCAAAGTAATTATCTATCCTATCCTGTATCGTTTTATGGATAAAATTGACTCAAAATGTTATTGATGATATTATTGCTATCTTTAACATCAGTTTTGTCTTTTCAACGGGAAAAATCCGATTGAAAATAAAGTTTTTAGGGCCTAGCTATAATATTGAACAATATATCCCATATTTTGACATGCACTTATAGAAAATAAATAAATTATTGTCTTACTTTATAAATGATAAATACTGTAAAATGACACATAACTAAAGTGAGGCCAATTTCTATCTTTTTTATTTGATTCATAAAATTACATTCAACAAAATGATTGAAGACTGAGAAAACACACAATGCAGACTACAGCATGGAGTAGGTAAGATGCCATGTCCATAGCTTTGCAGGAGTTTCGGACTAACAATCAACACATTCAAAAAATACAGTTTAAAAGTGAAGATTGTAGTGAATGATCAGTCCTTTATCATGTGCTTGCCACTATCTACTTTATAGTAAACTATACATTGTAAATAATATAAAATTATTTTAAAATAAAATGTGCATGTAAGTTGAGTTAACATAGCGAATTAACTAACAACTGCAGTGTATTTCTTGATTTTTATAATAAGCATGGGTAAAAAGCAGTAAAGACAAAAATACAGAACAATTTGGAGTAATGAATTAAAGAGTTGACAGGAGTTATAGGAGTTAATGTGTTTTGCTGTTTCAGTGTGCATGTTCTCACCATTGATGGTTTGGTGAACTGTCATGTAACATGGATGTAAGCGTGATCCTAAAAATGCCTTTCACGGTGACCCAAACTATTTACAAGACCTCTTCTGCATTGACGCTGGCCTTCCCTTTTAAAGGGAATTTTTATCTAAATCCATACACTTCAAAGTCCACGCAAGGTCATAAAAAGCTAACAAAAGATTACTTGAGTAAAATGTAAAACCGATCTCACCATTTATTTCATAGAAGTTTGTAAAAATGTGCAAATGAGTGTGTAACGTAGCTCGCAGTAACATAGTTGATGTTTATTTGCAAATGTTAGAACATTATGTCTGTTAATACCAATATAAATGGGGTTTGATCACTGGTACCTATCACATATTATTAGGAAGCACATGTTATACAAGATTATACTATGGAATCCTGGTAACGTAGCTCACTGGTCTTAACAAAGTCGGTCCAAATTTCAATATTCAAAACATTTTCTAATGATGCCTAAAATGCTACAACATCAAGATTTTTACTGTAATTTTTTAAAATTTAACCTACATTGATACTGCTGTTTTACTTCTTTCAAATAATGTGTGTTAAAAAGGGGTAACGTAGCTCACAGCGTTTTAGTGGAATAAACATATGAATCAGAAATGTTTAAGACAATTGTGGATAGATACAGAAAGGTTGATTTTGGAGAATCACTTACTTGACAGGGTTCCCAGCCATGCTGGAAAACATATGAACATTGATTTTGTTTTTGCCCCTGAGTGCATGTGCACATGTTGTACTTCTCATACAACACCATTTTGACCTAGGAAAATGGGAAATGTTTCTTAAGGGCTGGGGTACGAACGTTTGGACAGTATTTATTTTGGGACATGCGAGCATATCAGACGTATCGAATTGCATTCTGAATACGAAGAATGTCATTCTGATATCGAATAATTTTGATTTTTGAAATTCGCAATTTAATACACATTTTATGGCAAATCATTAAAAATTGACATTTTTGATATTTAACAGTACTTGAAGTAAACTTTATAAATCTGATGATTTATACTTAAAGTGTATGTAGGTGGGATGAAAAGCCGACGATCAATTGAAAATTTTGACCTTTCAGTATTGAAGATATGGATTTTTTCCCAAAACACCAAAAAAAAATTAGGTCTTTTTGGGAAAAAAATCCATATCTTCAATATGAAAGGTCAACATTTTCAATTGACCGTCGACTTTTTCCTCCCTGCTACATACACTTTAAGAATATATCATTAGATTTATATAATTTACTTCAAGGACTGTTATATATCAAAAATTTGAAAAATATCAAATTTTTATAATTTGTCATAAAATTTGTATTATATTGTGATTTTCAAAAAATGAAAATTATTTGATATCAGAAAGACATGCTTCGTATTCAGAATGCAATATGATAGGTCTGAGGTGCTCTTATGTCCCACAAAAATACTGTCGAAACGCAATAAACGCTCATTTTGGAACCCTTAAGAATTTCTGAAAATTTCTCAGGGAATTTATTTTTCCTGAAATGCTGGGAACCCTGCTTGAAAATATCTGTGTAGGATACATCAGAACTGGGGTCATCTGAGGTCAAATTTGTAACTTTTGTCTTATGGGCATGAAACTTGGTGGGTATTGTCACTATTCAGAGCTAAATTTGTTGAAGGTAATTTTGAGGTCATCCAGGGTCATTCAGGGGTAATCTGAGGTCAAATTTGTAAACTTGTCCTATGGGCTAGAAACTTGTTGGGTATGGTCATCATTTAGAGGCAAATTTGTTGAAGGCCATTTTGGGGTCATCTGAGGTCAAAGTCGAAAAATGTGTACTATGGGCATGAAACTTCAATAAGCATGCCAATCAGTGTTTGCCATAACGCTCCCTTTGGTGGAGGTATTGCGGTCGATGCATCAAAAACTGTGCTGGCCGAGAACTGCCATTCTCTAATTTCAATCTACATATATATATTTCATTTTATTGTCTCATTGTTATTCATCGATCAGTATTGATGCCACAAAGGAGCCAGAAACAGGCCCCCAGTTTGTCAACCATGGGGACACACAAGAAATCAACTGTAGGATGAAGATGTTAGATGTTGATGGACCAGTCCTAGCTCTGTTTGCTACGAAAGACATAAACAAAGGTGACGAGTTATTATACAACTATGGGGTCACAAATCTACCTTGGAAACAAAAACATGTAAGTACTGTATAAATTAAAAATACTGATAGAAACAGGGCACAATAATATAGTGCTTTTTGTTGAATTGATCCAACAATAAATTGGTGATTTGAGAAAAGACTTTATAGACATTATAGAGCAGACATTATTATAACGGATAAAATATTAACCATTCCTGTCTCACAATCAATCAAAATCTTGTGGATTCTTGAGTCTTGACAGTAACTTAGGCAGAAAGTTTGATTAAATTACCCAGTGTAGGACTTAGGTACAGATGTATTTTACAGTGAAATAATTTCTTTTTGTTTCCGATAGTACACTGCACGTTGGTGTAATTGGTTTATCCGGATTGCAACAACTGAAGAGCAAGCCACAAAAATTTGTGACAAAGTAAATTTTGTGCAATATTATTACTCATAAGTCCTCTTGAGGAAAGGCCTGCAATTTGGGGTTGTGCCTTAGGTTTTGGAGTTGAAGCCAGGCAGGGCCTGTCATTGAAGTGCTCATTGAGTTCATGTCCCAGGCCCATCATTATGGTCTACACCTTCACCACCATTCAGCAGAGGTGCCTGTGATGACCAGCAGCATTTGCTCTTGCCATGTGTTGCATTTCTATATCATCTCTGCAAAATGATGCTCTATTTGACATGCCTACTGTGAGAGCTCATACGTCTATGGTTTTTAGGTGTACTGTCTGCATTTGAACTTATCTCTTTATCTGTTACCGGTACCGTACTGACTGTGTAAACTTCCTATCCTTCTTCACCCACTCCCACGGTTGGTCATAATCTTCTTGTGGTCTTGTGTCGCCATCCGCCGGCATCTGGACTTGACCACCCCTTGCGGGCGACGCATCTGATTTACTCCTACTCCAGTTCGTAACCTCCACTGGCCCATGGACCGCCCATCGCCCTCACTTTGGCTGTCCTCTCCCAGGGGTTGTCATACTCCCCTTACGGCGTACGTTCTATCGTTCTGCAGGGTTTGTGGTTGCTGCTGTAATCTCTGGTGATCAGAGTTGGATCTACCAATGTTACCGACCGCATGGTCATCCCTGTTTTCTTGGGCGTGAGCTGCCCCTTCTTTATACACCGTACCCAGACCTGCTGCACACGAAAAACTACCATCAGTCCTTGATTGTCCATTTCTAGTGATAGCCAAATTCAAATGAAACTTTTTTGGGAGGATTTTATGTCAAAGAAATGTTCCCCAATTGTCACCATTTCCTGCCTCCATAAATCAGTGCAACTTATCTCTCAGTTTTGGAAACAGCTAGGATATGTGTGAGGATGGAAAAGAAAACAAATTCCAGAAAGTTACAGAAGACCAGCATAAAGTCTACATGACAATTATACTTATTATGGGAGTTATACTCTTGATACTTGTAGTTTTATTATACTACATCATTTTAAACCTCCATTTTTAAGGTAGGTGGTATACAGTGCATATTTGTGAGTTTAGGTTTCAACTAATTCTAATAAGCGGCAATAGCTACAAAAATGTGTGCCTGAAACTGATGCCCAAAAAATTTCCTTTTGATACCAGAACACAGTTTTCTTAGAATTCCTTGTTAAGATTAAAGTTTTATTTAAAAACAAGAAATTTGTATCATTTGTGACCGTATAGCACGAATGAGCTGTAAATATCCTCAATTGTATTCTGAGTTACAGTGTAAAATGGGCATGAAGGTCGTATTCATAGGTACCTCAATTTGGTGCTACGTGTACCTCATTTAATGAGATACACGTAGCACCAAATTGAAATACCTATGAATATGACCTTCATGCCCATTTTACACTGTAACTCAGAATACAATTGAAGACATTTACGGCTCATTCGTGCTGTACGGTCACATTTTGCCTATTAAAAGGGCTTTCCATGAATGTTTCAATAATCTCAGGATCTTCAAGAATATTTCCTTTGTAAACTGATTTTTTTAAAGTATATATTTGAGGTAAAACGAATCCCAACCTCATACTTGAGCATTCCGAAGTGTGGGGAATAAGAAAATAATTTCCCGGTAAGTGATTGTGATAAAACATTTGCATACTTTTGCATTTTTTTTTTGGTTTTCTTCTTGGACGTGGCTCAGACTCTTCCGAGCTTTTGTATTTTGATGGAGGGGCAGACATGTTAGAAGGCACTGGATCATGGAAGAACTGTGGCCGGTACATATTGTCTGTAGAACCAGGTATTTTTCATGTTTAATTTAGCCCAGAGATAACTATACATTCAATAGTAATATTCAATCTGTCAAAAAGCAATACACACACTGAGAAAGGTATGGTTTTCATACAGGTTCATACATGAGGATTATGACACAACCACCTTTGGCGGGAGGAAAAGACCAGAGGTAATTACAACTAGACTTAGCTGTGGTCTAAGACCACGAACACAGCCGTGTTGTGACCCCTTAATGACCTTTGACCCTAAAATATATGAAAACCCCATAGACATTGGCTAATGTCAATGTATGTGTGCAAGTGGCATCACTTTGCCATGTTATTTGTGGCAGAAGGGGCATTTTGAAGGTTTTTTGTCTCAGACCGGAAGTGACACCTTAATGACCTTTTACCCCCAAAAAAAAAAAAAATACCACGTATACACTGAGTAACATCAATTCATGTGTGAATGTACCGTCTCTGTGCTATATTTTTCTTGGCTGATAAAGTTTTTTTCAGGTATTTCGTTTTATACCGGAAGTGACCTCTTAATGACCTTTGACCCCAAATCTGTGTACACCCCATAGACACTGGGTAATAACAATGCATGTGTGCAAATGGCGTCTCTGTCCTACATAATTTGTGGAAGAAGATGCATTTTAAAGGTATTTCTTTTTATACCGGAAGTGACCCCTTAATGAGCTTTGACCCCAAATAAAAAAAAAATACCACATATACATTGGGTGACTGCAGATCATATGTGAACATACCGTTACTGTCCCATGTTTTACTGAGCTAATAAAAAAATTTGAAGGTTTTTCGTTTTATACCGGAAGTGACCCCTTAATGACCTTTGACCCCAAATCTGTGTACACCTTATAGACACTGGGTAATTACAATGCATGTGTGCAAGTGGCGTCTCTGTCTCACGTAATTTGTAGGAGAAGGTGCATTTTGAGCTGAAATCACGTTTTTGACCCTGTTACCCCTCGTGACCTTTGACCCAACAAGTTTCATGTGACATGTAGGGGCACGGTCAATGATCATTGTGACCAAGTTAGGTCAAAATCGATGTAAGCATGTGAGTGCTAGAGCAAATGTAATGGTTGACAGAAGAAAGAAGAAAGAAAGAAAGAACCTGTAAGAAAAAAGACACAGCCATGACTAACGTCACGGCTGTGTAATGAATATGTTACATTTGTTATGAATTTGTTCACCTTTTTATATCTTGTTGTTTCCATTTTGATTGGTACATTAGGCACTTGAAAGTCATTTTATGTTTCCCTTTAAAACATTTTTGTCCCCACCGAACAAGGGTGCTAATTTAGCGGGTGTCCCAAAAAATGGTTTCATGTAGGTTTTTGAAAATAATCGAAGTTAATGTTAACAATGTCCTTTTCATGGCATAATCTATGTACCCTCTACTAGTGCCTCCGCGAATGTCAAGTTCACAACTTGTGTACTTAGCCCGCATTCCTGAGCAAGCTGTTTACCATGTTTATGTGACATAATGCAACACAAGGTTCTCTGACCGTACTGTGCATTTGGCGGGTCATTTGAGATTTTGAGTAGGGCCAGCCATAGCATGGCAGACACAGTAAATTATTCTGTTGAACAGAGAATTAAACTTGTTCACGTTTATTTTGAGGATTCAGTCAGCAAATAGACAATAGTCTTACAACATAAACACAGCAGCGATTTCAACTCAACAAAACACAAAAAAAGCCTAAATGCAAATTGTTATTAATTTCTTATGCTGATGGCATGAGATACAGCGTGCAGAAATGCCTTCACCACAAAGTGTGCCTTTCTAATTACCATCTTCCTTTATTTGTTACCATCAAGAGTCAAGATATGCAATATTTAATTTGTCAATAATGGTTCGTTATTGCAATAAGTTCCGTGAAAAAAACAATAAGAGAAAAATAAAAAGTAATAAGAAAAATATGAAAACAAAAATGTATTGTGTTCAACTTTCATTTTACGATATTTTGATGGTTAGTCACTCTTGACACCCATGTCATCTTACGCTCATAAGTTAATTTGCGTGTAAGATACGGAGTTGAAACTTCACAGACAATTACAAGAAGGATGAATAAATAATATCTGTATTAAGTAAAAATGACAGTGTTTTGTTGTTCCATCGCAAAATGGGACACCTTGTACGACATGGTTTCAAAATCGCACGAAAATGGTGATGGAAAAAATTATAATTTGTACAAAATAATGAAATTTTTGGGATTTCAGCATCTCAAATGCGGGCAGGTTACGGGAAATATAAAATTTACTTTCAAGTGCCTTATCACTGCTGGCTAACTCCACAGAAATGGTACATTTGCATGAATTTTAAAAGTTCATTCAATGCTTCCAAGTTATTGTTTCCTGTAAAGTAGACTAACAAAGCTTTCAGAAACCAATCTTGTTTTTTGCCTCGCATAATTTTATACATTTTTATGACAATTTGAAGTTTGGGGAATTGAAACAGGTTTGTGTATCCCTAATTTTGCAGGAAATTGCTGATCTTATGAGTATTGCTGATCCTAGTGCACATGCACAAAAGACATGTATTAGTGGTTTAATATCAGCTTTGACATCTTTACTGCAATTCCAGAACAAATTTTAAACCCATACAGTAACATTATAAATGTATACTACGGCCTTCAAATATGTGTGTTGAAATGTCCTGTCTGTCACAGAAAAACATCAACAAGTTGTTTATTTTCTATATTTTAATATATTTTTTGTTCAAAACTTAATTCCTATCTCCTATCAAGTAGGCCTCATATAAAAACATAGTAAAATTGTTCACTGACATTTAGTATAGAAGATATTCCATCTCAAAATGTGTCTGTCTGTCACATTTTAGCATTCATACCATGTACGATCAAATTGGGGAAATTTTCAAGTCAGAAATTTTTAGTTTTTTACTTCAGATTCATATTCTGCACTAAATTTTGGCCAATAAAAAATGATTTAATGCTCATTTTAATGTGGCATATGTCACAGTTTCTGAAAGATGTGTAGTTGCAAGTGATCCACTACAAATGGTTAGCCTCTATAAAAATGTTCTAAATTTAGCAGTTCTGCAAGACTGCAACTTCTAAATATCAATTTTGTATTTAAAAACTTGAAACATGATATATTTTTATTTGTTCCTTAATAACTGTTTGGAAGTTATGTTTTGAAATGGCAGGGACTGCCGTTTGAAGGGAGGAAGACTGATTGCTCCACTACAGCTCTCAAATGGGCATTCAGTGACTGATTGATGGCCTCGACCCTAACGCTCCTCTCCCAATGGGCGATTGGGAGCTTACAACAGCTTCCCTCCTAATTATTAAATGGCACTCCCCTGATTGATTTTGATTGTAATGAAAGTTCTTAACATTTGCCCTTAATTGTCCTTCTTTCCCTGTTCTACAGATGTTTTGAAGAAAAAAAGGATGTTCAAAACACTGGAAGTATTTGAACGTGATTTAATTTGGATAAAGCAATTGGGCAATTTAATTGCAAGTGACAATTTTGTAAATGGAAACTCTACCCATGTAGCTGATACAGATGGAGAATCAGATACCCATGTAGCTGATACAGTTGTAAATGGTAACTCTACCCATGTAGCTGATACAGATGGAGTATCCGATACCCATGTAGCTGATACAGTTGTAAATGGTAACTCTACCCATGTAGCTGATACAGATGGAGTATCCGATACCCATGTAGCTGATACAGTTGTAAATGGAAACTCTACCCATGTAGCTGATACAGATGGAGAATCAGATACCCATGTAGCTGATACAGTTGTAAATGGTAACTATACCCATGTAGCTGATACAGATGGAGTATCCGATACCCATGTAGCTGATACAGTTGTAAATGGAAACTCTACCCATGTATCTGATACAGATGGAGAATCAGATACCCATGTAGCTGATACAGTTGTAAATGGAAACTCTACCCATGTATCTGATACAGATGGAGAATCAGATACCCATGTAGCTGATACAGTTGTAAATGGAAACTCTACTCATGTAGCTGATACAGATGGAGTATCCGATACCCATGTAGCTGATACAGTTGTAAATGGTAACTCGACCCATGTAGCTGATACAGATGGAGAATCAGATACCCATGTAGCTGATACAGTTGTAAATGGTAACTATACCCATGTAGCTGATACAGATGGAGTATCCGATACCCATGTAGCTGATACAGTTGTAAATGGAAACTCTACCCATGTATCTGATACAGATGGAGAATCAGATACCCATGTAGCTGATACAGTTGTAAATGGAAACTCTACCCATGTATCTGATACAGATGGAGAATCAGATACCCATGTAGCTGATACAGTTGTAAATGGTAACTCTACCCATGTATCTGATACAGATGGAGAATGAGATACCCATGTAGCTGATACAGTTGTAAATGGTAACTCGACCCATGTAGCTGATACAGATGGAGTATCCGATACCCATGTAGCTGATACAGTTGTAAATGGAAACTCTACTCATGTAGCTGATACAGATGGAGTATCCGATACCCATGTAGCTGATACAGTTGTAAATGGTAACTCTACCCATGTATCTGATAGTTAGGTAGTGGACTAGTGGTCAACCTGTAATCAGCACTAACTGTGGTGGTGGTCAGCCTGCAGACAACACTGAATGTGTTGAAGTTCAACCTAAGGACAAAACTGAATGTGGTGGTGGTCAGCCTGTGGGCAACCCTAAATGTGGTGATGGTCAGCCTGTGGAAAACACCAGTGGTGGTCAGCCTGCAGACAACACTGATTGTGTTGAAGTTCAACTTAAGGACAAAACTGAATGCAGTGGTGGTCAGCCTGTGGATAACACTGAGTGCAGTGGTGGTCAGCCTGTGGATAACACTGAATGTGGTGGTGGTCAGCCTGTTGACAACACTGAAAAAGGTAGTGGTCAACCTGTAATCAGCACTAACTGTGGTGGTGGTCAGCCTGCAAAAAACACTGAACGTGGTGGTGGTAAGCCTGTGCATAACACTGAACGTGGTGGTGGTCACCCTGTGGATGAAACTAACTGTGGATATAGTCAGCCTGTTGACAACACTGACTGTGGTGGTCAGCCTGCAGACAACACTGAATGTGTTGAAGTTCATTCTGAGGACAAAACTGACTGTGGTGTTCAGCCTTTGGGCAACACGAAATGTGGTGTTCAGCCTGTAAACAACACTAAATGTGGTGGTGGTCAGCCTAACACTGAATGTTGTGATGGTCAGCCTGTGCATGAAACTAACTGTGGTAATAGGCAGTATTTTGACAACACTGCATGTGGAGGTCAGTCTGTGGACAACACTGAATATGGTGGTGGTGAGCCTATGGACAACACTGAAGGTAGTGGTGTTCAGCCTGAAGTCAACATTGAATATGCTGGTAGTCAGTCTGAAGACAACACTGAATGTAGTGTGGGTCAACCTGCGAACAACACTGAATGTGGTGCTCAGCCTACAGACAACACTGAATGCAGTGGAGGTCAGCCTATAGAGATGATCAACAATTTTCATAGTGATGATCAAACACTAGCAGAAATAGATCGACTTCTGAAATCAAACAGCATAGTCAGCTTTGATATTAATGGTACATTAGACAATTGTGACAATCAACACTTTCTTTTAAATTTGTCAGCAGGTGATGTCAGTGTTCCAGAAACAGATGAAGACAGTGATACCTCAGATGTATATCCACTTCAAGTTGGATTAAGGCGGAAGAATGGTAGATTCACTAAAGAATTGGCTTCAGAT
This sequence comes from Amphiura filiformis, assembly GCF_039555335.1. Classification (NCBI taxonomy): domain Eukaryota; kingdom Metazoa; phylum Echinodermata; class Ophiuroidea; order Amphilepidida; family Amphiuridae; genus Amphiura; species Amphiura filiformis. The sequence continues at coordinate 1,740,398 of NW_027305490.1, read as the reverse complement.
CCCGATTCGGATTATGTACCAGGTCATAGTGATGTAGACAGTGATACATCAGACCAACCATGCAGTGAAATTAGAACAGATGGCAAACAAAACAGTACAACTGAACATGAGTGTGAAGAAGATCATCTGCAAGCAAATGATAAGCAACATGTATCAGCAAACAGTTCTGGAAATGAGGAAACCACTGAAAACAGAGGCATGGGTCAACAGTCAAACAACCAACTTGTTGGTGAATCTTCATCTCACATCCATTATTACCAAAAAACAAAACTTAAAGATGATGGTACTTTGATGCGAGATTACAGTAAAGGAAATGCATGTTTGTTCTGTGAGAAAGTAGTGACTGTGTTGATTGGTCGACATTTGATAAACAGCCATTCTGATGAACCTGAAGTAGCAAGAATTATTGCAATTAGGCCTGACACCAAAGAAAACATAGATGAACGGAAACAGCTGTTCGACATGTTGCGACATCGTGGAAACTTCTATCATAATGAGCGAGTTAAGCAGACCAATGATGGAGAGTTAATACTTGTTCGTCGAACTCCGGATGGAAGTGACCTTATACCAGAAGATTATGGGTCATGTCCCCAATGCCTGGGCTACGTAGTGAAGGACAGCATGCTTAAGCATGCAAACTATCGCTGCATAGCAAGAAGCAAATGTGTTGAGAACACACAAGAGTCAACATCAAAGAAGAACATAAAGTGGGAAAGTGAGATGTTAGTCAGCAAGTTCCATGGGGCAAGTGATCTACTCAAGCAAGTTGTTCTTTCAACTATGAAACGAGACAAAGTGTATGACATTGCCAAGAATGACCCTTTGATCCTGGAACTGGGGTCACAAGTACTAAAAAATCAACCTGACAGAAAGCATATTGCTTCCGAAAAGATGAGACGTACTGCAAGAATTGTACAGAGGTGTAGATTGATTGAGCCAGAAGGAGGTGTAACAATGAATGATCTAATAAAACCTAGCAAGTTTGACTTGATCATTCAAGCAGTGGAAGAAGAAGCAGGGCAGATTGATGATGAGGAAGAAGTTTGTGATGTGCAAGTTCTGGAACGGACATCATTTGCAATTAAAGCAGGCTATGATCTGGAACGGCTTGCAAAAATAAAGAAGTGTCAAGCAATTAGAAGTTATGGGATTAAGGCTGGAAGTGACATCTTAGAAAAAGAAGCTATCAAGTTCCTGGACTTATACAATAATGAATGGGGAGACAAAGTATCATCTTCAGCTGCAAATACACTCAACCTTCGCAGAAGTGGAAAAGTGATCCATCTGCCATCAACCAGTGATCTGAAAGCTGTATCAACCTACCTGGTAAAGGAGATCAAGACATGTGTGAGTTGCAAGCCAACTTCTTATTCAGAGTTCTCCAGATTGCAGAAACTGACACTAGTTCGACTAGTCCTCTTCAACAAGAGACGTCCAAGGGAGGTAACCAAGGTTAAAATGAAGGTATTTGAGCAAACATCCAAACCAGACAGAACAGAAGTGACTGAGCTTATGGACTAGATGTCATCAATCGAGAAGAAACTTCCAGAGACCTATGACTTAGTCAAAATTAGTGGGAAGAGAGGAAGGCAAGTGCCACTTATAATACCACCAGAGTGCAAGAAGTCATTACAACTACTACTTCAGGATAGACACCCTGATATTCCACAAAGCAATAAGTATGTCTTTGCCAGGAAGACGCGATCTACCTACAAGGAAGCAGGTGCTGTACTTAAACAAATACTTGCTGAACCAGGTCTGAAAGGCCTTGAAGCACCGAAGACATCAGAGCTACAAAGGTCAGAAAGTACACGGCAACAGTAGCCCAAGTCCTTAGTCTGCAATCACATCACCTTGAGTGGGTAGCAGGGCACTTGCACATCACATGCAGTAGATGGTTCTCAAGAAGCTTCTGCAGGAGGAACTGCACTTTCCCAGATTTCCAACACAGCAGGCAACAATACAGCATCTCAGGTAAAATATTTGTACAAGCTAGAACTTAGGGCAAGTAGTCTGTGTGACTCTGATATGTGTGCATGTGCGGTACTTGTACAATACCCCACAGTAACTATACAGTTTTATATACCTCATTTAAAGATTCCTGGCATCTGATTGGTTAAAAGCGCAGGCATAATCTAACTAAGTCGAAAGCAAGACAAATTTAATATTCCCGGGCATATTTTTGCAATGCCGGGGCATATTATCATGAAGTGTTGCGTTTTTCACGTAAAGCCATCATCACGCACGTCGCACGCATTTGTGAAACGGTACTTTCAACCAAAAATATGACTAGAATCTTTAAATTTGGTACATATAAAACAAATATTGACTACTTTTAATTCGAGTCATGGTTAAATTATAGGCCCAAGGTGATCTCAAAACCATACTGTGCCCTCAGTCAATATTTGTATACCATACATTATGCATCCATCATTGTCAGGGTTGTGACTATAGGGCTAGGCTAACTTTAAAGCCAGTTAATTTGGAGGTGAGCATAGTGAGTAAGGCGAACGGAGCGCAGTGCTTCCAGCAATGGGTGCATGCAAGTAGTAGTTTCATGATGCAAGCAATGTTATGGATGATAGGAATCCCATATTTTGTGTTCAAGGATTTTATAGTAAATAAACAATAATAAAAAGAATTTTGCCAGTTCTGCATATATTTCTAATTTTTTAGTAATAACTTGGCATCTAGTTGAAAAAAAGTACTGGTGGCCATTGTCTGAACATTGTCAGAGCTGGTTGGGATTTTTGAGAACTGGCTTGTGCCGACCATCTGGTCACAACCCTGATCATTGTAAATTTTACCAGCATGTAAATGTAGGTGTTGGTTCTATGTGTATCAAGATGGCTTGATGTAAATCCCCAACCCTTTGTATTTACTTATTTTTAATTACAGGGTTTTCAAGTTGCTGAGATTATGAAGGGGACCCAAAGGGTAAAGATATAATTCAGCAGCTGGAAGGAGGAACGATGTCTGGACAGGAACTGGTTTCCTTGAGAAAGCTTGTGGTAAAAATCCTTACAAAGCACTTGACAGAGAAAGCTGGAGATCTGTAAGTATCCATAATACTTATCAAGTTGATAGTCAATTTACTCATGATTTGCTTTCCACTAACATCCTACCATGATGGGGTACACAGATTGTAACATTTATATTAGCCAATTGAAACAATTAATTAGCATTAAGACTTTAATGAAAAAAAAAAAGGTTATATTCAGGGCATAATTATGCTGGTATCAAGCATAGCAGTTCGCTACATAAACTGTTGAAGCTGCTATGTAGTAAAATTGTGCATAGCACTTTTGCTAAGCAAAATGTGCGCACTAAATTATGCCCTGCTACAGAATTTGATAGGCAAAATCTGCTCACTAAATTATGTAGCAATCACATCCCAAAATGCTACACACATTGACAATTTGCTAAACACAATTTCACACGCTTATGGGAATGTGATGCATGTAAACAAATGATAATATCATGAATTTGTCAGAAAGTGCAACAACTTGAAGTAAATCAGATGGGTGTTAAGTGTACACATTAAATGCTATGCTCTGATGAATCAAAATTGGTAGCTTTTCCTCAATTTTGGGATGTGTAATAATTTTATGACCAAATTATAAACTGCGACCATTGGGAAAAAATAAAATTCAGGAGCGTTAAAGTTCTGTTCATACTATGCCGCATTTTGTTGCGGTGCGTTGTATTAGTGCCGATATATTGATTACTTTTTGCTGCAACTCCCGAGTTAAAATGAATTTAACTTTATTGCGATAACGCACTGAAGTGTTTTGCAGTGGAGGTGCAATTACGGTGTAGTATGAACGGACCTTTACCTAAGTAATAAGTAAAAGTGAATTAGGCTGTGCTACATTTTCCTTATTGATGGATAATAGTGAATATATGTGATTTTTCCCAGAGATCGGGACAAAAATGTTGTGCATTTACCAAAGTCTAGACAGTTTTGTGGCATCAAAATTTTGCTAATGCAAGTAACAGCCCAAATGGCAAAACATCAGCAAAACCCTATAAAAATTTCTGTGCATGAAAATTTTGTAATTCAACACCATGAAATTGGCTAACTATTTATGCACGCGAACAGTTTAGTAATGGAGGGAGGACTGGGATGTATGAAATATGGAGGCTTTGTGATTGAAACTTGAACCACAGAATGGCTTAGTACTAATTAACTTGTATATTTCTTTAGGTACCCCAGAACTCAAGAAAAGGAGGCAATGGCAAAGGCGTTGGTGACAGAATTTCCATGTTTCAAAGATCGTACACCTGGATGTAAAGGCTATGTGAGTACCGGTATTAACCAAATGCAAACATACATTCTTAGTACTATAGACCATTTGACCCATGGTGTTTATAAACAAAGGCAGGAACTTGAACTTCACAATCTTGTATTGTCATCATGGCAGGCTGGGAAATAAGAAGCGCCAGACCAGGGGCTACTTTGTAAAAAATAGCCCCTGGTTCACGGGTTTTACAGGGAACCAGGGGCTATTTTCAATGAACCAGGGGCTAGTCAATGGATGGAAAAAATTGTTGTGTACTGTTTGATACCTCACTCAATCAGGCTTGGGAATAAGAAGCGCCGGACCAGGGGCTACTTGGTAAAAAATAGCCCCTGGTTCACAGGGTTTTACAGGGAACCAGGGGCTATTTTTAATGAACCAGGGGCTAAACGGCCCCTGGCCCCCACTTATTTCCCAGCCTGCATCATGGATGGCGCTAGTTTCAATAGTACGGCCCTTACAATGCACAGCCATATTGCAGGGCTAGACAGGGAAAATGCTGGGCATTAACATCACAGGTCATCAATTGGTCTATAGCCTATAATTTTACCCTGATAAAGATTCAAAATTCTTGTAGTTTCCTGTTATAACAAAGCTGGTAATACCATATTAGGTCATATTGATTGGTTGTGGGAGATTTAAACATTCTAAGGCCAATTACAATTGATCCTTAGTTTCCTGTTTCCCTCGCGCGTCCAAAATCAAGAATGGAAAAATATTTAATTATTTTATTTTTATTAAGGTATTTTCACCTTTTAATTGACTTTTTATTTGCTAATATCTGACTTTGATCATCTCAACTTTGATTATGAATATAAAACAAGAACATTGTAGAGTCAAAATCAATTATAAAGGTAAAATAATTAAATCCGTAGTCTTAGTCAAAATGACCAAATGGACTGTTGATAATAGTCACGACCACATTTTCAAAATAAAGAAAGTAATAGATAATTAATAATCAATAGATAATTAATAATTAAAAGTCGCCTCGTCCTTTATTTTCAAACTTGAAACAGGAAACTAAGAATTAATTGTGAAGGGCCTAATCAAATTGATGTTCATACTCATAAACTTCGCCATATCAACCATTATGCGTACATGTAGCAACAAGCTACTTCAACTATCATGAAATAGGAGCATTGTATAGGCTGGTTAACAAGTTAATCCAAATATTTGAAAGTTGACAGTGACCTGGTGTGTATGCGCATGCGTTATGGTATTTTGCAATGCTCATCCGTTCAGAGTCGGTGCCTTTTAGTCCATCTTTTCTGTGGTCTTTCTCTGGGACTGTTGCTGTGTATTAAGTGAAGGCCACATTTGGTAAATATGTGTGAGAGTTCCTCTTTTAACTTGTTCAATGGTGATTAAAGATTTCCCTTCAGTTTTAGGTTCAGTTTTCCTCTTCTATATACGGTTTTGTTAATATTAATCGCACCAGGCGTGATTTTTTTATTTTTTCGGTGGAGGTGTTTATTACAATTTTGGTAGCAAAAAGTTGTTTTGTGGGTGCCAATAAAGGATATGAGTGCTTTGTAGAATTGGGGTGGGGCGCTTATTAGGGTTTTGGTAGCCAAATTTAGAGGTGTGTTTTTAGGGAGAGGGGTTTAAAGAGGAAATATGATATGCTCCGTACTATAACAAGTATTATTTTACAGGTGAGGTGACTAACTTTGGAATTAAAAGTGCTCAAACCCATTACAGGTGAGCGTAGAAACAAATTCAAAGTATAGACCTCTGGAAAAGGCAACCGTTACTACTAGTTTCACGACATACCCTCACTTACGATCATTGGGTATACCGATCATCATATATGCTCCGTACTATATCTGTAAGATACCTCATGCTACATGTGAGAGAATTCATATTTTCCCAATATCTTGTTCAGAGGCCCGGGGGGTGTACTCAGTACAAATGACCATACGGGGACGTGCCGCAAACATGGGTAGCATTTTCGGCCTTCTGGTATATCAATGACCCCTTTTTCAAAGCCTATTTTGGTATATGAATGGGTCCTTTTTTCAAAATTTTCTCAATTTTTTCGGAAAACAGCCCAATTTTTCCTTAATCTAGCCAAAATTTTCTCAATTTTCCCAAAATTTTGGGAAAATTTGTAAAAACTAAGACAATTTTGGTTAAATTCGGCCGAAAATTTTGACTTTTGGTATATAAATGGGTCCAAATTTCTTGAAAAATTGGTATATTTATGGGTCCTCTTCCAAAATCTCAGCGGCACGTCCCTACCAAAACCAAACTTGAGTACCCCCCCCCCGGGTTCAGAGGTTTCCATTTTCTTCTGTGCTCACCCACACCCCTGAATAAAGGAAATTCTGTAATTTTCAATTCTATGATTGGCACTTCAGTAAAACCTGTCACAGAACTTACCAAGAGAAATAAAAAATCTTACAAATTTGCAACTTCTCATATTTTCTTATCTTTGAAGGAGCTGTTCTTTAGCGAGGCGAAGGCTTTATAGAATGGAGACTAAAAACAATGCGTCAGAGTGCTGAAAGCGTGCAGGAGGTCCTAGCAATACAAGTCAACTCAAGAAAAAAACAAAAAATGACACAGATGACAATGAAACAGAACAGTGCTCAGCAGAGGTACTGGAGCAGGTGGGTGCTATACAGTTTTGTGACAATTTTAGCTCTTCAAAAGATTTAGTGCACCTCTTGTAAATGTAACATAGCATACGTTAATAATTAAAAAGGGGTTGAATTATTCAGCTTCAACATAGTCAATATCATACTTTTGATCACAAACTTGGCTCTTGTGTTGTGATATCTTTTGAAGAAAAACTTCATTTCTTTCATTATTTTCCAGCATATCCAAGTCAGTTTTATAATTATAAACATCAAAAATTTATCATTTAGAGGGACACATTCTTTGATGACATAAGAAGCAAAGCACCAGGTACTAATTTAGATATCAATGTATAGAGGTGACCACAGCTACCCATAGATAAGATAGCAGACGTGGGCGTAGTGGGTTGTGCGATGAGAAGAGATGTAGGGGCGAGCCCGGACGCACTCTAATCCCCATCCACCTTGGACATCCAGATAAAATACACAGGTGGATAAAAATAAAGTCGTGTGCATTTCTCATGTTGTAAGTTAGGTAATCTTATGTGTGTTTTTTTTTCTTCCACAAGATGGAGTGGCTGAAATACCACCCTCCAACGAGGGAGAATTTGTCCCAAATTAAAGCGAACTTGAAAGCCACGTTCTTCTACCGCAGATCAAAACTAGTAAAGGAGGCACCTTCTATCACAAACCAACTTGCAGAAATGCCAAGATTCAGAGACAGTCCTGACCTGGTTAGTATTTAAATGGAGATCACGATCTGTCTCATGAATACAAACAAACAGTATCAACATGTGTGTAGGGTTTTTTTTAAAGCTTTTTCCTGCAGGGTTAGAATTCGACTTTATGAATTCAAAATACTGTTTACCTGTTCATAGTCCATCAAGATAGACTCATGAAATCCATTGACTTTCACCAAACCTTGCCTTGAAAAATCAAGGCAAGTGTAATGTGAAACCAGGCCCAAACTCATGATATGACCATCTGGGGATCTGAAAAATCCCAGATGTTAGACTGGGCTTGGATTAGGTTTGGAAATTCACCAGTCAGGACCGGCGGGTTTGCAGTAAAATCAGGCCATCTAGATGGACTACATGTTCATGATTCTAAACCTAAACATGTTATGACCGTCATCTGAAGGAGTGCAAACATAATTTCCCCCCTTCCAAAAAAAAATGTTCCTATGTGACATATACATAGCATGGCTTGATACATTCCATAGGTTCTTATGGTATTATGGTTTAAATTATTGATAAAGAGGTACCAGTTTTCAGGGTACTTCCTGATTTTCAGAGATTTTGCTTTGTTTATTCTTGCCCAAAGTAATTTATCAGCGGACAATATAAGCATGATGTATTTTAAATTAATTCACTTTTCAATTTTCATGTTTCAGATTAACTTTGAGTTTGACATGTTGAACCCCGGTTGTGGTTCAAAAATGTTGGTGAAGTGGAACCCTTACTTTAGACCCAAGCTAACACAGTTATCAGAGGAAGCTGCGAGGTTCAGTAAGTAAACATGAAATTTGAACATATGCATTTTAACAGCAAATGTTGTAGAGTTAATAAACTTGCTTAAATATAGATATTTTATAGAGTTTGTTGAGCTCCACAATAATCAGAAATCTGAGCTTGATCAGAGTAGCGGCTCAAAAGTTATGGCAATTTGAGTGTCAAAATATGACAAAATTGAAGCCTACTCTTCTTATGTATTGTATTGTTGTTGTTGTTTTTTTGACCCCCTAGCAAACTTGACAATGTATGCAAAAAATGTAATTAATTTTCACACAATTTTTTTTTTAAAGTTCATGCAAAAGTACTGTTACATTGGGAATAGTGTTAGGGTGAAAGATAGGTGTGCAGGTATAAGAGCATCATTCCTTATTATTATTATTAATTTATTTCATATTTCGAACTTTAAAGCATTTTGGCTAAAAAATGACTTGAATATTGGTCTAAATCTTGCTGTTACAGATGATCTGGATGTGTGGTTTAAGGGGTTTAAGAGCAAAGGATATGATGTGTTTTCATTCATAATGCAACGTAGACAAGTAAGTTACTCTTGAATCTAGATATATGTTCAGACTTATTTCCAATGGGGTCCATTTTGACAAAAGGTTGCAGAGCATGGCGCAGCAAAGAAAAACAATGGAAATAAGTCTTCACATGTTCAAATTTGTGTGGCAGTTTCTCTCTCATGGCAAAATTCTTAACAGCTCTCTTGAAGACCTCTCTCTTTACTTTGAATGCAATTAATTGATTGATATATGTTCCAGTCACAGATGGCATTGTAAAAGGTGTTAGAAGCAATGCCTTTGACACAAGGAACAATAAAGTCGTGAGCATTAGACTGAGTGCAATGAGAGTGAATCTGGGCAAAACTGGTAAATTGATGTCTCAAATGTAGCACGGTACTGGCATTGTGGAAATGAAATGGACATTATTGAGTCTGAGTTGACAAGCATCACATTGCTGGCAGGTAGTAGTAAGTAATCTTGAGATTCAGGGTTCTAGCCACTCAGGAAATCAAAATCCTGAAAAGAAAATGTCGTTTTTGAGAAAGTAAGTTTGTGTAACTGATTTGAGTTTGATTTTTGCCATTTAAGGTGGTACCCCTGGGCCTTATTTTTAAAGACTTTTTGCATTTTCTCAAAAGCCAAAGCAACTTTGGACAAAATGTCATATGGATTTGATTAGAAATGTTCCAAGGTTCTCTAAAATTGCAATTAAATTTCAGTACAGACAACTGTTGTGGAGTTGCAGTCAAAATGCGAGAAAATCAATATTTGATCCATAAATCAATAACTACTTGTCTTGAGTTACTAATTTTCCAGTGCAGAGATCGGATTCCTTGCCGTTGCCCCTATAATATACATATCTTACTTGTCATCAAGGTGCTATAAATTTTGAGAAAAATGCATAAATAGTCACAAAATTGGTCAGGGGTGTTGTACCCCCTTAACAAAGTACTCCTTTGCTTGTAAGTTTTGATTGCAGTAACTGAATTTTACCAAATAAGGAGCTGCTGACTCGGACTCATTATCTTAACCCTGACATGTTGCTGTTTTCTTGCAATAAGGCCCCTCCCCCCAAAAAAAAAGATATGTCTCAGCTTCCGTGGGTCCAAAACCCTAAGTGCTATGCAATTTTGTAAGTATTTATTTTAGTCCAAAAAGGCTATGCACTTTGCGGAAATTCTTTTTATATTGTAGAATTAGGCCTCTTTTTATTCTGGCTGCTTCAAGCAGCCAACTTTCACAATATTTTTCTTAATGATTTTAAAACTCAAAAACCTAAAAAAGAAATGCTGAATTTTTTAATTGGCGGGAGGCTGAGACATTTAATTTTTGGCCTAAGCCACAAAAGTATGTTAAGTTTAATGGGACAATGTCACAGAAAATTGGGGAACTTGTCTCTTCAAGTGAAATAAAGAGAACCTTGATAACATGATGATATCAAACCGACCATGGCGGTCAGATTGTTACTTGTTTTCAAGCCCTAATGTAAGTATTTATCTTATCTTTTCAGACTGGGACAGATGTTGAAGCCTTTGCAAAAACCAAAGATGTGATCTATGCACAGCCCTTCATTCTCGCAAGACTGGGTGATGAAAATGGCAACCCAACTGAATATTTCATTATTGTAGACAACACATCAATTCCAGGAGGGACAAATGCTGTAGAGGCATTTGATCGCCTGTACAAAGTACATTACGTGTTCAACGTGCACTTTGCAAAACCAGTTCTCACATTCTTCAATTTTTTTGACGGGCTGGTTTACGGAGTAAGCAAGAACATTAGGCCTACGGTAAGGGAGCTCTACTCCCAGATGATGCAAGAGCCTCAACAAAAAGAAGCTTAGATCTGGTTTTGTGGTTGTTTGACATGGGATGATGTACTTGTTATGATTCTACGAGGTATCTTGATTGTGGCTTCTTCTGTATCAAATCAACCGATGGTTTACGGGTCACTTCTCAGATTTGGCTGAAATTCATTTCTATAAAATTCATACATGAGTATTTGGCTAAACCTCACCCTGGGAACCAATTTACAGCTTTGTATAGGTTGTTCATAAGATACTGTTCAGATCATTTGATAAATTATGCAATGACACAAATCGTGCATGCTGAAAGTTGAGAGTACCCAAAATTTGAGGAACCGACCTAAGATTTGGAATGTTATACTTTGCATGTGTGCATTACATCCATAAACAAATGTATGAATCAATTGCAGCCAAATCTGAGAGGTAACCTGTTTTGGTCGATTTGACACAGAATTCAATAGATAGATAGAATTGATAGAAAATGACATCTCTACAGAGTTCTTCATTGTGGATAGCACATGATGTACATCTATCCTCGGTTGAAAGACTGCCGAGGCATTTTGATTGCCTGTGCAAAGTTTACGATGTGTGTTGTATTGTACTGCCTTCCCATGAAAGGGAAGTATGGGACAATTTTCCCATTTTTTGAGTGAGGTCAAAATTACATGAGAATTCTCCATATTATTGAAAATTTCTTATTGAAAATAATGTTAAGTATTTGCCAAAATTGTTCAGAGGTCAGCCACGCAGTGTGGCGACCGAGAGCGCATACATTACGCAACGCTGGCTCACACACGGTTTCTTTTATCATGGACGCCACACCCAATCAGCTCGAATGTTTTTCACTTCCTGGTTTACAGACTTATCGCGCGATACGCGGCTCATTTCTCTGAACAACTTGGCAAATACTGTAGATTTTGAAATGCATGTACCACAATTTAGTACCTTGCAAGGAAAAAATGTGATCAATGTTTGGAATTTTAAGCCTGAAAATGTTTTCAAGCAAGTAGCATGGTTTTTGGAATATTTGTTAGTTATTTGAAGATCTTTCATGAGTCTTATAATGCCTTGGCTCTCAAATGGTGGTTTTAGGTTCATTGCAGCTGCAAATACACATTAGATACTACCGTTGCAGAGGCACCCAACACACTAGATTAAAAAAATAAGTACTCTGTAGTTTTTCTGAAAGTGGTAGATTGCAAACAGTTACAAGTTCAATTCACTTTGCGAGCAATGCCACTTGGGGATGAACCCAAAGCAGTGTTGCAGTGATGAGGGCAGAAGCTACAGACAACCTGAAAATCATATGACTAGATTGAATTTTTGAGAGGTAGGTGCAATTTGAGGGTCCTCAATTCAACTTCTAAATAATACACTGGTGTTTTTCTATTCTTATAATTAATTTTTTAATTGTTCCGTGGTCGGAGCTGTGCGTATCGCGTACACGAGTGTAAACACACAGGTGATAAACAATCACGCTGATTGGCTGATCAACGGTCTTGACAACAAGACGGTTTACCAATTGGTCATCAGCGTGTAAAAGGGGAGGAGACCTCACCACTTTTACGCGATCGCCGATCACCAGCGCGTACCTCGACCATGGAACAATTAAAAAATTAATTATAGAAGTTATTAGGAGTGTTCATAAATACTTTGGTGGGGGGGGGGCTGGAAAATATTTTTTTTCATGTCGAAAATGTTTTTAACCCCCCCTCTTCGCGAACCCAAAACTTTTTAACCCCCTCTTAATGGACCTAAAACTTTTTGACCCCCCCCTCATATTAGGTTCAAAACTATTTTGACCCCCCCTCATTTGTACACTATTTTCGCCCATGATGGGGATGAAAATGCCTAGGCTTTATTGTGACAATGTGCACATACAGCAGCATAAACGTTTTGTATTTTACACTATTTTGGCCCATGATCAGGGTGAATTTGGGTGGAAAAGGGTTCCTTGCCCTATTCTTTTCCTTTGCCCTCCAGATTTTATCTTTCATTTTTCATTCATCTTTGTCATGGGGGCACTTTCCCCACTTGCCCCCTGGCTACGCTACTGCCGAAATGGGGTGTTTTGCTATTTGCTGGGCCAGTTTGTGTGATCGCAAAGCGCAAAATTGTGCAATTTTACCCTATTTGGGACCAAAACACGGTGCTTTTCGATGTGCTAAAAATGTTGCATAGGGCACTTATTGTTTTTTTTTCTCCTACTAGGATCTTAAGGGGATGTCCCCCATGGAAAAAGTAGGGGGTGGAAATGTGTACCCCGGTTCTCCTAGATTCCTCCGCCTATAATTGTAAAGCAACATGATTTAGTTGATAATAAATTAATAATCTGTACTGCATGAAACATTATTGTAAAAAATTGTCAACACTAAAGAAGAACAAAGTTATTGCAGTCTTTTGGTGATTAAAAGAGCAGATCAGAAGGAACTGACACAAACCTTAAGTTATAGACAAGAAGACAATTTTTAACACTTCATACTTATATAGAATGAATTTTCAAAATACATAAAGGACCTGATCAAATCCCCTTATCTGGAATGAACTTTTGTTCCGGTTTTAGGGGAACATTTGAGAAAATAAAAAAAAAAAAAAATTTCAGGCTATTTTATATTTTTTGCTTCAGGACTAATGTTGCTAAAGTTTTACACCCCCCCCCCCACGTGCCCCAAAACTTTTTAACCCCCCTGTTCATACACACAAAACTTTTTAACCCCCCCCTCTTCAGAACTCCTAAAATTTTATGACCCCCTACATATTTTCCAGCCCCCCTACCAAAGTATTTATGAACACTCCCTTAAAGCTGATGACTAATGAATCTCCACTTGTGTGAACTTTTATGATTGTTGAATATATGGTTTTTATGTATAGTTAGTACATGTAAAACAGTGTTCGAATTAGAAAAAAAATCTTGCATGCACCTGTGCATGTAGTTCAGAATCTCTACATGCACCAGAGAAATGTTACATGCACATACTTTTGCACAAAGAAATTTACCATTTTTATGAGCCGTGATAGCTAGGCAAATAACCAAATATGTAGTAATGTTGGGCGGGGACTGGGTCGAACTAACTGCCAATATTGTCCATGCCGTACACATGGTACAAGTTAACTTTTGTGTTACAGTATCAGGACTTCAGTAAGTAATTTTGTGAAATAAGCTTAAACATACCAGAAAATGTAGAAAGTTACATGCACAAACCAATATTTACATGCACACGTGTGCTAATTCGAACACTGAAGTAAAATGTAATTGAATTGTAATTGAGAATACACTGATTTACTTCAGAAGAACAATAACCCTAATAATATAAACTTAGATTCAGATGATGTCCAGGGTTTTGTCGAATTTTGATAGTGTCTCAAATCCATTTGAAGGATTTAAAACTATAGATCCATAAAACAAATACTTTCGTAAGAACTGTAACTTCATTCCTCCTGAAACATTATCACTGCCAGATATGTGATAGATAAGGTATTGTCACACTGGGATAAGTGTGTGCGGACTGTTGATAGATGCAAGAATTATAGTGTATTATGGGGAAATGTAAGAAATTGTGAGCAGACAGAAATTGTGAGCAGACAATGTCCTGTAAGCTATTTCATTAAGGGGGAAGCTCCACCCCAAACCAAAATTTTGCATGTTTTGTGCACTATTATAAAATTATCAACACTTTTTTGAAAAGTGATATATCCTGCAGAAGCAAATTGTCTGAGAAACTCAAAAATGGCATTTAAATTTCAGTAGACCACCCGGTTGTTGAGTTATCATCAATAAAGCAAGAAACCCTTGGCCTACTAAAATTTAAATGCCATTTTTGACAATATTCAGACAATTTGCTCCAGGATGCATTTGAAAATTTTGAGATAGGCACAAAACATGCTAAATTTTTTTTTTGGGGGGGGCCTACCCTTAAAATATGTATTGGTGTTATACAATTCTGATGATGGTATACTATGGTTTGCTATGAATTTGTATATATTGATTGTGTATTGATTATTGTATTGTTAACTGTTTGCGTTTTTTTATATACCATTTAATAAACAATAAGTAAATACATTGGATTTGGTAAAATAAAATTGCCTGCAATTTGAAATAATTGATTTGTTGGTGTCATTTTAATTGATTTGTTAGTGTCATTTTTAGTTTTGAGTAGTTTGCAAATAAAACCACTCTTTAGAAAGAGTGGATGATTCCACTCTTAAGCAGTGAATAAGTTCCACTCTTTCCAAGAGAGTGGTAACGTTATCACTCTTTGCAAAGAGTGGTGTTTCACTCTTTTTCGAGTGAATTGGAGACCACTCTTTTTTTCACTCTAAAATGTGTTGTCCTGCGTTTAACTCCTTGAAAGAGTGGAATTTCACTCCTTTTTGAGTGGATTTTCACTCTTTTACATTTAGAGAGTAGTAGGCCACATGATGAAAAAGTTTGGTGACTAGTAAGTATTTTCCTCTTAAAGTTTTTCCACTTAGACCTAGTCCGACGTATAGGACTCCATCACTTTTGTCACAAAACCTGAACTTGAATCTATGTCTGTAGTAAGTACAATGCAACAGATCCTGATCAAATAAACCATGATAAATTCCATTACTTTCTCAAATTGAAAGTGATCTGGGTTGTATGTGTATGGTCAGGAACTGTGGTAGTAGTAAAACACATGACAAAAGAGATGAAGTCCTAAACTTTGGACTACCTAACCTAGACCAGTCAGTGATGTCAGTGCATCATGTCTGCTGTTGGCATGTGTACCTTTGCGAAATCTAAAATGGATTTGAGGAAGGCTGTCAAAATCTCACCCCCTGCAAACTGATACGTGTAAGTTGTTAAAAATGCTATTTAAATTTTGCTCAAACTTCCTTGACCTAGGTTGTCTTTAGATACTATGCATTTTAATGTACAATACCACTAGTGAAAGTGCAGGATGGTAAACAGGACATTGTACTTGTAAACTATCTGTAATTTTTTTTTTGGGGGGGGGGAAGTCAACTGAGACAAGTATGATGTTGTACACAATACACATGTGTGACCAAAATGTGAGTGAAAAGGGGTGTTTTTTCAGCACTAGGAGAGTTATGTGAGTGACACGCTTAGGGTATCAAAAGACTGATTTTTAGGAAAAAGGGGGTACTTTTCACCAGGATTCCACAAAATTGTACGTCTGTGGGTGAAATTTAAACTTTTTTAGGGGGGTAAAATTTGGAAAAAGAGTGCACTTAAAACTTAATTAGGGTGTAATTTTGAGTAAAGAGGAACTCGTTTAGGGGGTGTTTTAAATCTTTTTTGGTCAGGCATGTGTACAACACTCATACTTGCCCCCTCCCCCTTTTTTTCTTTCATTTTCTTTCCAGTCCATCAGCTACTGTGAAAGAGTCCCTGGCTAGGGAATTTGTTGAGGAATTCCCATTCCTGAAGGATCCAGAGGGCATAACAGGATATATGTAAGTTTCAGCCAGTTTCTACATAGCATCATTTGACATAAAACGTTTAAAAGACGTCACAAAGGCCACAACGATGACGAGCCGGCCGCTGCTGATCAGCGCCATCATAATGAATAAATATATATTAATGGGCCTTCAAATCAAAGTTAAAGTTAACCATTATACTATTGATTGGTGCCTGTTTCCCTAATTACTGAAACTGTGATGGTATTTCAAGCTAGCTTGATGAAATCTGGTATATTTTTATTCACAAATATTCATAACATATAATTTATTGCTTAATTACTAAAAACAGGAGGCATGGTATATCAAAGGCGAGAAACACAGGCCAGCAAGTGGCTACTTTGAGGCACGACTGAGGTATGTGAGACCACTTATGAACGGCGATGGCAAAATAAAAAAACCAAAAGTTGAGGAGAAGAAACCAAAAGTCGAGAAGAAAAGAGTACATAATGATAAGACGGACATGATCTCAGGTAATTAAGATTGTACTCAAACACCTTAATTTTGTCATTGACCTACATGGAAATCAGCACTTGCTACAACCTGTATCAATCTATATAATTGGAACCAATCATTTTATGTATGCATTGGCATTGAATAATTTTATGGTTCAGGTTACTTGTAGTTACATTATATTGTAGGGTGAATAGTGAATAAATTGGGCATGAATTGTACCTTGTACCTTGATGTGTGCATTGAACAAACAAACAAAAAATCATTGTTTTGTGGAACTTATCTCATTTATTTATATCTGATAAAGTGAAATAAAACCGAAATATAATCAAAATATAAGTTTATTAAGCTGACCCCTTTTTTCACCATTCCAGTGGTATTTACAAGCAGTAAAAATGGTTTCATAGTATCTCTAGGTCTGCCACGTACTGACAATATGCAAATGAACGCAATGATGGAGATTACGAACGCGCTGTTAAAGTCTAGTCTCCCATTCATATCAGATAATATTGCGTTCTGTGATCAAACCAATTTCTTGAGGAATGGTGTACCCCAAACTCAATTCATGGACACTGATGGTTATCATCTAAGCACAGACGGTACCTCTGTATTTGCTAGTAACTTAAGATGTAAGGTAGAGTGGATGTTAAATCTCCGTTCCAGCAGGAGAGTTATATAATCGTTTGCTTGAGTAACTTCAATTTGGTAATTCAATGGATTCATGTCTAATAAGATTATCATGCATTCTTTCTCAAATTCTTCAATAAAAATTGCTTCCTGAAACATTGATGGTATGTTTTCTCGGATTGCAAATACTTGTGTTTCTAAATTGGATTATGATATTGTTCGTTCCCGTGTTTATGTGAAACTCACTGTGATACATCTGATTTAATCGATCTTGATAATTTTCATGTCGAACAAAATTCTAGGCCAAAATCTTTAAATGCTCCACATGCATTTGGTGAATCAGCAGTTGGTGTCAAGTTAAACTTGATTAAGGGTGTTAAATTTTTCAAACCCTCCCACTCTGAATTCATGTGGTTTAAATTATGTAAAAAATATTTTGGTCTCCTCAATGATTTATATATTTGCAATGTATATGTTAGCCCTGCTAACTCTAGTTATAGTTTCCGTAGGGAGGATATTTTCTCTTTAATTGAAGACATTGCTAACTTTTCACAACAGGGTAGTTGTATTTTATTAGGTGATTTTAATGTAAGAACCAATTTAGATTCAGATTTTGTGGTTAATGATGCTAGTAAATATCTCAGTGTTTCTTCTACTTACACCATTGATACACCTATTCAGAGAAGAAATATGGATCCTAAATATGTTTTCCATAAATAGCCAAAGAAAACTATGCCAATTTGCCACAAATCATCCACAAAGCTTGTGAAAGTATGGTGTTAATAAGGAAAAACAGTCTTTGTTCAGCCATCATCATCAGCAAATGATCCAACTCTGTCTGCAGCAGATAGCTCCACAAACATGGCTCTTATGCAATACAATTATAATTGATCATATACTTACAATTACACCATAATTGTAATGTAATTGTAGTTTTGCCTATATTGTGTTCTGTATTCTGAAGCTTTTTAAAAGCTTTAATGAATTTTGTGAAAAGAAAAATGTCAGTAAATTTACCGATTCGTAGGATCCGCCGATCGGTGAACACACCAATATGTCTGTACTGCTGCGCAACGCACTGGCAAATCAGTAATGTTAGCCTTTTAAGGTGGCTGTGTACTCTCAGACATGCATGTAGTAAAAGTGCAATATCTTTGTAATTATTCAAAAACATATAAAAGTATACATTTTTATGAAGGCAAGACATCAATAAATCTTAATACAAATACAGATTTGGGGTAAAAACAACAATTTTGAAGAAAATCACAAAAAAGTGAGTTTTTGGCAATATTTGTTAGGTACATCATAACAAAAAACACTCTTTCCAAAATATTTTATTTTGTTTTTAGCTCAATCTTGAGGCTCCATTCCAAAAACGGTTTTTTTATTTTTATGATATTGGCCTTATTTTTTGAGATATTGACCATATAAGGCATCAAAATGAACTTTTTAACATTCAAAAACGCCTATTTGCACAAAATGATGCCCAAAATCGGAAATAGACCAAAATATAAAAAAATGAGAAAACCGTTTCTTGAGTCGATCATGCTTTTTACGATGATCATATTTGCTTACCTATAGATGCTGTATTTATTGAGTTATCGTGTACCTAAATCGTCATTTTACCGAGAAAATGAACATTGAAATAATGGCCGTTGAAGTTTAAAGTGGTCACATTTTGCACTTTCATCGAATCTCACAGGAGAATGCGACAGTTTTCGCTTTTTGAAACTTATATTACGTGAACATCGGGTAAATCCACAGCCCCTTGAGAAGTTTGAGCGAAATCCATTCATAACTTGATATTTAAATCGGGGAAAGAACTTGAAAAACCCACATTTTATCAGCTAAAACGGAGCCATTTGACCACTAGGTTTTTGTGAAATCAGTGCTTCCGTGGTGTTTCCATCAGATGCGCCGCGATGTAGATAAGCGTCAGCAGATAAGCGTCAGCGTAAGGCGTCAGCAGATTTGTGCGTTAACAAATTGCGCGACACGCAACGCGATGAGTTGTTGCGTGCATGTACCTTGCTGGTACAACAAAGATTTTCTTTCCTTTTCAATTTCCAACACGAGTGGAATAGTAAAATAAAATCCTTAAAATATTGCAGTTGGAGTTTACAAATCTGGATTTTCATTCCTTGTATTTATAAAAACATAACAAGGTACAAACATATCATAAAACCTCAATTTTGAGAAAGAAACAATGGCTAGAGTACACAGCCGCGTTAATGCAATAAGCCAAGTTGCTCTTGGGTAAGGGTTGCCTACCATCAACTTCATTGACACGCTTATTCCCTGTCTCACACCCGGCACCCCCTTAACCAGATGATAATCTCACTGATGTTTAATTCTTCTTTACCCTCAACAGATCATGAAGCCAAGAGAGATGGTCTGTTATTCCTAGATGAGGACTCCATTAAAGAAATCATCCAGCCTGTGGGACCGAGCTTAATTTTTCATGAGGAAATTGAAAGAGCTACTTAATATACAATTGTCAATGTATACACCTGTGTTAAATATGGCATATGTTTGCCTAAAATGTAGAAAGTTCGTACCTGGTGATGATAAAGAATTTCTCTGGCAACTACAACATGTGCATGATTTAATTAAGGGTCACATTTGTAATCATACTATGATATGCATGCAGGAGGGATGCCAAAGAACATATTCCAGAAGAACAGAGCAGTTTAGATAGCATTTAGCAACTAGTAGCCCTGCTAGACCACATGGATCTGGTTCATGACACGGGAGATGGAAGGTTTCTTGTGCCAGAAAGCTACCACAACATGGTGAGGAAGTAACATGAGATGCACGCGATGCATATGATGTGAAAGGAATAAGCATAGAATGTGCAGAAGAGGTCGATATCTTCCATGTGTAGAAGATTCTAGACCGACATTTTCAATCCTAATGTATTCCCATGAGTACAGAAGAAGATTCTAGACCAACATCTTCAATCCCAATATATTCCCATGAGTACAGAAGAAGATTCTAGACAGACATCTTCAATCCTAATGTCTTTCCATGAGTACAGAAGAAGATTCTAGACCGATATCTTCAATCCTAATGTGTTTCCATGAGTACAGAAGAAGATTCTAGATCGACATCTTCAATCCTACTGTATTTCCATGAGTACAGAAGAAGATTCTAGACCGATATCTTCAATCCCAATATATTCCCATGAGTACAGAAGAAGATTCTAGACAGACATCTTCAATCCTAATGTCTTTCCATGAGTACAGAAGAAGATTCTAGACCGATATCTTCAATCCCAATATATTCCCATGAGTACAGAAGAAGATTCTAGACAGACATCTTCAATCCTACTGTATTTCCATGAGTACAGAAGAAGATTCTAGACAGACATCTTCAATCCTAATGTATTTCCATGAGTACAGAAGAAGATTCTAGATCGATATCTTCAATCCCAATGTATTCCCATGAGTACAGAAGAAGATTCTAGACAGACATCTTCAATCCCAATATATTCCCATGAGTACAGAAGAAGATTCTAGACAGACATCTTCAATCCTACTGTATTTCCATGAGTACAGAAGAAGATTCTAGACCGATATCTTCAATCCTAATGTATTTCCATGCGTACAGAAGAAGATTCTAGACAGACATCTTCAATCCTAATGTATTTCCATGCGTACAGAAGAAGATTCTAGACAGACATCTTCAATCCTAATGTGTTTCCATGCGTACAGAAGAAGATTCTAGACAGACATCTTCAATCCCAATGTATTCCCATGAGTACAGAAGAAGATTCTAGACAGACATCTTCAATCCCAATGTATTCCCATGAGTACAGAAGAAGATTCTAGACAGACATCTTCAATCCTAATGTCTTTCCATGAGTACAGAAGAAGATTCTAGACAGACATTTTCAATCCTAATGTATTTCCATGCGTACAGAAGAAGATTCTAGACAAACATCTTCAATCCTAATGTATTTCCATGCATACTGAAGAAGATTCTAGACCGATATCTTCAATCCTGATGTATTTCCATGAGTACAGAAGAAGATTCTAGACAGACATCTTCAATCCCAATGTATTCCCATGAGTACAGAAGAAGATTCTAGACAGACATCTTCAATCCTAATGTATTCCCATGAGTACAGAAGAAGATTCTAGACAGACATCTTCAATCCTACTGTATTTCCATGAGTACAGAAGATTCTAGACCGATATCTTCAATCCTAATGTATTTCCATGCATACTGAAGAAGATTCTAGACAGACATCTTCAATCCTACTGTATTTCCATGAGTACAGAAGAAGATTCTAGACCGATATCTTCAATCCTAATGTATTTCCATGCGTACAGAAGAAGATTCTAGACAGACATCTTCAATCCTAATGTATTTCCATGCATACTGAAGAAGATTCTAGACCGATATCTTCAATCCTGATGTATTTCCATGAGTACAGAAGAAGATTCTAGACAGACATCTTCAATCCCAATGTATTCCCATGAGTACAGAAGAAGATTCTAGACAGACATCTTCAATCCCAATGTATTCCCATGAGTACAGAAGAAGATTCTAGACAGACATCTTCAATCCTAATGTCTTTCCATGAGTACAGAAGAAGATTCTAGACAGACATTTTCAATCCTAATGTATTTCCATGCGTACAGAAGAAGATTCTAGACAGACATCTTCAATCCTAATGTATTTCCATGAGTACAGAAGAAGATTCTAGACAGACATCTTCAATCCTAATGTATTCCCATGAGTACAGAAGAAGATTCTAGACAGACATCTTCAATCCTGATGTATTTCCATGAGTACAGAAGAAGATTCTAGACAGACATTTTCAATCCTAATGTATTTCCATGCGTACAGAAGAAGATTCTAGACAGACATCTTCAATCCTAATGTATTTCCATGCATACTGAAGAAGATTCTAGACCGATATCTTCAATCCTGATGTATTTCCATGCGTACAGAAGAAGATTCTAGACCGATATCTTCAATCCTAATGTCTTTCCATGAGTACAGAAGAAGATTCTAGACAGACATCTTCAATCCTACTGTATTTCCATGAGTACAGAAGAAGATTCTAGACAGACATCTTCAATCCCAATGTATTCCCATGAGTACAGAAGAAGATTCTAGACAGACATCTTCAATCCTAATGTATTTCCATGAGTACAGAAGAAGATTCTAGACAGACATCTTCAATCCTACTGTATTTCCATGAGTACAGAAGAAGATTCTAGACAGACATCTTCAATCCCAATGTATTCCCATGAGTACAGAAGAAGATTCTAGACAGACATCTTCAATCCTAATGTATTCCCATGAGTACAGAAGAAGATTCTAGACAGACATCTTCAATCCTACTGTATTTCCATGAGTACAGAAGAAGATTCTAGACCGATATCTTCAATCCCAATATATTCCCATGAGTACAGAAGAAGATTCTAGACAGACATCTTCAATCCTAATGTCTTTCCATGAGTACAGAAGAAGATTCTAGACCGATATCTTCAATCCCAATATATTCCCATGAGTACAGAAGAAGATTCTAGACAGACATCTTCAATCCTACTGTATTTCCATGAGTACAGAAGAAGATTCTAGACAGACATCTTCAATCCTAATGTATTTCCATGAGTACAGAAGAAGATTCTAGATCGATATCTTCAATCCCAATGTATTCCCATGAGTACAGAAGAAGATTCTAGACAGACATCTTCAATCCCAATATATTCCCATGAGTACAGAAGAAGATTCTAGACAGACATCTTCAATCCTACTGTATTTCCATGAGTACAGAAGAAGATTCTAGACCGATATCTTCAATCCTAATGTATTTCCATGCGTACAGAAGAAGATTCTAGACAGACATCTTCAATCCTAATGTGTTTCCATGCGTACAGAAGAAGATTCTAGATCGACATCTTCAATCCTGATGTATTCCCATGAGTACAGAAGAAGATTCTAGACAGACATCTTCAATCCTAATGTATTTCCATGCGTACAGAAGAAGATTCTAGACAGACATCTTCAATCCTAATGTGTTTCCATGCGTACAGAAGAAGATTCTAGACAGACATCTTCAATCCCAATGTATTCCCATGAGTACAGAAGAAGATTCTAGACAGACATCTTCAATCCCAATGTATTCCCATGAGTACAGAAGAAGATTCTAGACAGACATCTTCAATCCTAATGTCTTTCCATGAGTACAGAAGAAGATTCTAGACAGACATTTTCAATCCTAATGTATTTCCATGCGTACAGAAGAAGATTCTAGACAGACATCTTCAATCCTAATGTATTTCCATGCATACTGAAGAAGATTCTAGACAGACATCTTCAATCCTGATGTATTTCCATGAGTACAGAAGAAGATTCTAGACAGACATTTTCAATCCTAATGTATTTCCATGCGTACAGAAGATTCTAGACAGACATCTTCAATCCTCATGTATTTCCATGCATACTGAAGAAGATTCTAGACAGACATCTTCAATCCTGATGTATTTCCATGAGTACAGAAGAAGATTCTAGACAGACATCTTCAATCCCAATGTATTCCCATGAGTACAGAAGAAGATTCTAGACAGACATCTTCAATCCTAATGTATTCCCATGAGTACAGAAGAAGATTCTAGACAGACATCTTCAATCCTACTGTATTTCCATGAGTACAGAAGAAGATTCTAGACCGATATCTTCAATCCCAATATATTCCCATGAGTACAGAAGAAGATTCTAGACAGACATCTTCAATCCTAATGTCTTTCCATGAGTACAGAAGAAGATTCTAGACCGATATCTTCAATCCCAATATATTCCCATGAGTACAGAAGAAGATTCTAGACAGACATCTTCAATCCTAATGTATTTCCATGAGTACAGAAGAAGATTCTAGACAGACATCTTCAATCCTAATGTATTTCCATGAGTACAGAAGATTCTAGATCGATATCTTCAATCCCAATGTATTCCCATGAGTACAGAAGAAGATTCTAGACAGACATCTTCAATCCCAATATATTCCCATGAGTACAGAAGAAGATTCTAGACAGACATCTTCAATCCTACTGTATTTCCATGAGTACAGAAGAAGATTCTAGACCGATATCTTCAATCCTAATGTATTTCCATGCGTACAGAAGAAGATTCTAGACAGACATCTTCAATCCTAATGTGTTTCCATGCGTACAGAAGAAGATTCTAGATCGACATCTTCAATCCTGATGTATTCCCATGAGTACAGAAGAAGATTCTAGACAGACATCTTCAATCCTAATGTATTTCCATGAGTACAGAAGAAGATTCTAGACAGACATCTTCAATCCTAATGTGTTTCCATGCGTACAGAAGAAGATTCTAGACAGACATTTTCAATCCCAATGTATTCCCATGAGTACAGAAGATTCTAGACAGACATCTTCAATCCCAATGTATTCCCATGAGTACAGAAGAAGATTCTAGACAGACATCTTCAATCCTAATGTCTTTCCATGAGTACAGAAGAAGATTCTAGACAGACATTTTCAATCCTAATGTATTTCCATGCGTACAGAAGAAGATTCTAGACAGACATCTTCAATCCTAATGTATTTCCATGAGTACAGAAGAAGATTCTAGACCGATATCTTCAATCCTAATGTATTTCCATGAGTACAGAAGAAGATTCTAGACAGACATCTTCAATCCTACTGTATTTCCATGCGTACAGAAGAAGATTCTAGACAGACATCTTCAATCCTGATGTATTTCCATGAGTACAGAAGAAGATTCTAGACAGACATTTTCAATCCTGATGTATTTCCATGCATACTGAAGAAGATTCTAGACAGACATCTTCAATCCTGATGTATTTCCATGAGTACAGAAGAAGATTCTAGACAGACATTTTCAATCCTAATGTATTTCCATGCGTACAGAAGATTCTAGACAGACATCTTCAATCCTAATGTATTTCCATGCATACTGAAGAAGATTCTAGACAGACATCTTCAATCCTGATGTATTTCCATGAGTACAGAAGAAGATTCTAGACAGATATCTTCAATCCTGATGTATTTCCATGAGTACAGAAGAAGATTCTAGACAGACATCTTCAATCCCAATGTATTCCCATGAGTACAGAAGAAGATTCTAGACAGACATCTTCAATCCTAATGTATTTCCATGCGTACAGAAGAAGATTCTAGACAGACATCTTCAATCCTACTGTATTTCCATGAGTACAGAAGAAGATTCTAGATCGACATTTTCAATCCTGATGTATTTCCATGAGTACAGAAGAAGATTCTAGACAGACATCTTCAATCCTGATGTATTTCCATGAGTACAGAAGAAGATTCTAGATCGATATCTTCAATCCTGATGTATTCCCATGAGTACAGAAGAAGATTCTAGACAGACATCTTCAATCCTAATGTATTTCCATGCGTACAGAAGAAGATTCTAGACAGACATCTTCAATCCTAATGTGTTTCCATGCGTACAGAAGAAGATTCTAGACAGACATCTTCAATCCCAATGTATTCCCATGAGTACAGAAGAAGATTCTAGACAGACATCTTCAATCCCAATGTATTCCCATGAGTACAGAAGATTCTAGACAGACATCTTCAATCCTAATGTCTTTCCATGAGTACAGAAGAAGATTCTAGACAGATATTTTCAATCCTAATGTATTTCCATGCGTACAGAAGAAGATTCTAGACAGACATCTTCAATCCCAATGTATTCCCATGAGTACAGAAGAAGATTCTAGACAGACATCTTCAATCCCAATGTATTCCCATGAGTACAGAAGAAGATTCTAGACAGACATCTTCAATCCCAATATATTCCCATGAGTACAGAAGAAGATTCTAGACAGACATCTTCAATCCTAATGTGTTTCCATGCGTACAGAAGAAGATTCTAGACAGACATCTTCAATCCCAATGTATTCCCATGAGTACAGAAGAAGATTCTAGACAGACATCTTCAATCCCAATGTATTCCCATGAGTACAGAAGAAGATTCTAGACAGACATCTTCAATCCTAATGTCTTTCCATGAGTACAGAAGAAGATTCTAGACAGACATTTTCAATCCTAATGTATTTCCATGCGTACAGAAGAAGATTCTAGACAGACATCTTCAATCCTACTGTATTTCCATGAGTACAGAAGAAGATTCTAGATCGACATTTTCAATCCTGATGTATTTCCATGAGTACAGAAGAAGATTCTAGACAGACATTTTCAATCCTGATGTATTTCCATGAGTACAGAAGAAGATTCTAGACAGACATCTTCAATCCTACTGTATTTCCATGAGTACAGAAGATTCTAGATCGACATTTTCAATCCTGATGTATTTCCATGAGTACAGAAGAAGATTCTAGACCGATATCTTCAATCCCAATGTATTCCCATGAGTACAGAAGAAGATTCTAGACCGATATCTTCAATCCCAATATATTCCCATGCGTACAGAAGAAGATTCTAGACAGACATTTTCAATCCTAATGTATTTCCATGCGTACAGAAGAAGATTCTAGACAGACATCTTCAATCCTAATGTATTTCCATGCATACTGAAGAAGATTCTAGACCGATATCTTCAATCCTGATGTATTTCCATGAGTACAGAAGATTCTAGACAGACATCTTCAATCCCAATGTATTCCCATGAGTACAGAAGAAGATTCTAGACAGACATCTTCAATCCTAATGTCTTTCCATGAGTACAGAAGAAGATTCTAGACAGACATTTTCAATCCTAATGTATTTCCATGCATACTGAAGAAGATTCTAGACAGACATCTTCAATCCCAAATGTATTCCCATGAGTACAGAAGAAGATTCTAGACCGACATCTTCAATCCCAAATGTATTGATTGTATTCCCATGAGTACAGAAGAAAATTCTAGACCGACATCTTCAATCCCAATGTATTCCCATGAGTACAGAAGAAGATTCTAGACAGACATCTTCAATCCTAATGTATTCCCATGAGTACAGAAGAAGATTCTAGACCGATATCTTCAATCCTAATGTATTTCCATGCGTACAGAAGAAGATTCTAGATCGACATTTTCAATCCTGATGTATTTCCATGAGTACAGAAGAAGATTCTAGACCGATATCTTCAATCCCAATGTATTCCCATGAGTACAGAAGAAGATTCTAGACAGACATCTTCAATCCTAATGTATTTCCATGAGTACTGAAGAAGATTCTAGACAGACATTTTCAATCCTAATGTATTTCCATGCGTACAGAAGAAGATTCTAGACAGACATCTTCAATCCTACTGTATTTCCATGAGTACAGAAGAAGATTCTAGACAGACATCTTCAATCCTGATGTATTTCCATGAGTACAGAAGAAGATTCTAGACAGACATCTTCAATCCTAATGTATTTCCATGCGTACAGAAGAAGATTCTAGACAGACATCTTCAATCCTAATGTATTTCCATGCATACTGAAGAAGATTCTAGACAGACATCTTCAATCCTAATGTATTTCCATGCGTACAGAAGAAGATTCTAGACAGACATCTTCAATCCTAATGTATTTCCATGCGTACAGAAGAAGATTCTAGACAGACATCTTCAATCCTAATGTATTTCCATGAGTACAGAAGAAGATTCTAGACAGACATTTTCAATCCTGATGTATTTCCATGAGTACAGAAGATTCTAGACAGACATCTTCAATCCTGATGTATTTCCATGAGTACAGAAGAAGATTCTAGACAGACATTTTCAATCCTGATGTATTTCCATGAGTACAGAAGAAGATTCTAGACAGACATCTTCAATCCTGATGTATTTCCATGAGTACAGAAGAAGATTCTAGACAGACATTTTCAATCCTAATGTATTTCCATGCGTACAGAAGAAGATTCTAGACAGACATCTTCAATCCTAATGTATTTCCATGCATACTGAAGAAGATTCTAGACAGACATCTTCAATCCTAATGTATTTCCATGCGTACAGAAGAAGATTCTAGATCGACATTTTCAATCCTGATGTATTTCCATGAGTACAGAAGAAGATTCTAGACAGACATCTTCAATCCTAATGTATTCCCATGCGTACAGAAGAAGATTCTAGACAGACATCTTCAATCCTGATGTATTTCCATGAGTACTGAAGAAGATTCTAGACAGACATCTTCAATCCTAATGTCTTTCCATGCGTACAGAAGAAGATTCTAGACAGACATCTTCAATCCTGATGTATTTCCATGAGTACAGAAGATTCTAGACCGATATCTTCAATCCTAATGTATTTCCATGAGTACAGAAGAAGATTCTAGACCGATATCTTCAATCCTGATGTATTTCCATGAGTACAGAAGAAGATTCTAGATCGATATCTTCAATCCCAATGTATTCCCATGAGTACAGAAGAAGATTCTAGACAGACATCTTCAATCCTAATGTCTTTCCATGAGTACAGAAGATGATTCTAGATCGACATCTTCAATCCCAATGTATTCCCATGAGTACAGAAGAAGATTCTAGACCGACATCTTCAATCCTAATGTATTTCCATGAGTAGGGGAGAAGAGGGTTAGTTGAAACATTTTTCACAAAATCATCTTTTTAACGCAAACCGATTACTTTCAAGAAACACTAACCGTTAGTGTTAATTAACCATATCAGTATAAACATATACATACATGCTACAAATACAGCCTTAAACTTTATTGGAACTGCTTATGATTATTCATATAATCCATTTTGAAAATTTGAAAATATGAAGAACACAGGTAGAGTGAAAGTAAAGATGATGATATCAGCTCGTCAACATAGGAAGCATCATGCTGACACTTATCATGCTTCTGCAATATTCTGTTATCAGAAGGAATTTGCGCTTAAGTTTTGTGAGGTTCCGATATTTGTCTGTGAAAACGTCACAAGCATACAATTAAAGTTGGTGAACCAAACTATCCAGTGGCAGCTGTTGAAAGGGGTAAGCAGGTCATCGTCGAACTCAATCAAAGAATGACTGTTGGTGACCACGATTTCACTAGATTCTCATTGAGTCCATCGGTGAGCTTCCTTGCAAACATTCAAGAGGACATTGATGGGTCATTTTAGTAGGGAGAAGTGCATGTTGGCCTCAAAGCAGTTTTCTTTGAACCATCATCAGCATGCAGACACGCATGTGAACTTAACAAACTGTTAACTTCAAAGTCAAACCAACCTGTGGAGTGTCATTATCATGACAGTGGGCCCGACCATAACATCCAGTTTGCAAGGACACAGTTAACTAACATTGCATATTTCCTCCAGTGGGATTTGGACATGTTAATGTCTGTGCAGACACCCCCACATCAGCGTGTCATGTCGAACTTAGGACATCAAGGTGTGGGAGTTTTGAGAAATGAGATGGCAACTCTGGAGCCCAAAATAAAATCCGCGAACAAAATCAAGGCCATCTGCAATCTTGCAAAGAAGGAGGGAATTCTAAGAGAGGAAGTGATTGACTGCATTTAGCCAGCAAAGGAAAAATGTTTTTTCAAGAGGCTGAAAATTGAAGGGAAAGAACTTCCAATAATGGATGGAATTGGATTTGATCTGTTCATGTGAGCCATTGTATTTCCAGTCTAATTTTATTTGTTGAGGAACAAGTAAGTACAATCCTTCTACATCAACATGTCCTCCCGCCCTCTATCTTATCTTTTTCTCATCCATAACATTAAAGTCCTTGTGGTTCAATGTCTCCACAAGCAATTCACTGGTCATGCATTGAAGAAACTCTTCTGATTCATCACAATTCTGAGCCAGGTACTGATTTTCAAGTTGCCTATAGCCCAAACACATCACTTTCAGAAATCATCTGTAGATAGAATATCCTTCAAGGTAAATTGATTGAAGATTTGCAGTAACACCTCTTCACACCTAACAACTAAATTGTATTGCAGATAGTGAGCCATTTTTAAGACATCCAACACAGCAGTGGTTTCATTGGAAGGTACATCAAGTTTGCCCGAGTATGAGAAATCAAGCAGAATCTGAACGGCTTATGGTTTGTCTGTGATGGTAGCTTCTGAAGCATGGCTTTCTAGAAATCCTGATGTAAACATGGTGTGGATGAAGTCACTGTTTGAGGCAAGGACTGCTTTATGAGCTTCAAGTGATCTGTCACCGACTTTTATGATGATGTCACAAAGGTTCCATTTTCTTGAAGTCTATGAAGGTCCTCACATACTTTCTGGACATGATCAAGTAAACAGCAATTTTCGGTATGCCCTTTGTTGCTTATTTTCAGGCTATGTTCTGCATCTGCCATCTTGTCATCTGAAGTTAACATTTTGGTTATTTTAAAATTGTTTAAATACCATATCCCTGGTTTTTAACAAGCCATGTGCAGACTGCTAAGACTTCTTCCTCCAAACTGTTCCCAACGACACCATGGGGCGGTGCTGTCTACCCAGCACAAATTAAATATTTCTCAGATGACAATGTGAGGCTCAGAACAAACAAAAAAGAACTCATGAGGAACATCTTTAGATGATGTTATATGGATGTTGGTGGAGTTTGATGATGACAGAATATTGGTGTGAAGGGAATATGACGGAATATGTGTGTGACGGGGCACAAGGTCAAAATGTGGCAAGTTTGTATCTATATTTATTTATTTATTTATTTATTTATTTATTTATTAACCATATTTAAACAGGGTAGCCTACTCAACAATTATTACAATGTTGATTTTCAGTAGGGCCATGAGACCTGGTGGTGATAAAGTATTTCTTTGGCAACTACAACATGTGCACGATTTCATTAAGGGTCACATTTTTACTCATACTATGATATGCATGTAGGAGGGATGCCAAAGAACATATTCCAGAAGAACAGAGCAGTTAAGACTGTATTTAGCAACTACTAGCCCTGTTAGACCACATGGATCTAGTTCATGACACGGTTTCTTGTGCCAGAAAGCTACCACAACACGGTGAGGAAGTAACATGAGATGCACGCGATGCATATGATATGAAAGGAATAAGCATAGAATGTGCAGGAGAGGTCGATATCTTCAATCCTAATGTCTTTCCATGTGTAGAAGATTCTAGACAGACATCTTCAATCCTAATGTATTTCCATGCATACTGAAGAAGATTCTAGACAAACATCTTCAATCCCAATGTATTCCCATGAGTACAGAAAAAGATTCTAGACCGATATCTTCAATCCTAATGTATTTCCATGCATACAGAAGAAGATTTTAGACCAACATCTTCAATCCTAATGTATTCCCATGAGTACAGAAGAAGATTTTAGACCGACATATTTAATCTTAATGTATGTATGAAGAAGATTATAGACCGACATCTTCAATCTTAATGTATGTATGAAGAAGATTATAGACCGACATCTTCAAACGTGTTTCCATGCGTACTGAACAAGATTCTAGACCGACATATTTAATCCTAATGTTTTTCCATGTGTACAGAAGAAGATTCTAGACCAACATAAAGAAGCCACTGTAGTTTCTCATACTACAGTAAAAAGCTCACTTGGTGCTGTAGACATTTTCGTTCAACTTGCAAAGTACCGTGATTCAACACCAACATAAAGAAGCCATTGTAGTTTCTCATACTGCAGTAAAAAGCTCACTTGGTGCTGTAGACATTTTCGATCAGCTTGGAAAGTACCGTGATTCTAGACCAACATAAAGAAGCCACTGTAGTTTCTCATACTGCAGTAAAAAGCTCACTTGGTGCTGTAGACATTTTCGTTCAACTTGCAAAGTACCGTGATTCTAGACCAACATAAAGAAGCCATTGTAGTTTCTCATACTGCAGTAAAAAGCTCACTTGGTGTTGTAGACATTTTCGTTCAACTTGCAAAGTACCGTGATTCTAGACCAACATAAAGAAGCCACTGTAGTTTCTCATACTGCAGTAAAAAGCTCACTTGGTGCTGTAGACATTTTCGTTCAGCTTGCAAAGTACCGTGATTCTAGTCCAACATAAAGAAGCCACTGTAGTTTCTCACACTGCTGTAAAAAGCTCACTTGGTGCTGTAGACATTTTCGTTCAGCTTGCAAAGTACCGTGATTCTAGACCAACATAAAGAAGCCACTGTAGTTTCTCATACTGCAGTAAAAAGCTAACTTGGTGCTGTAGACATTTTCGTTCAACTTGCAAAGTACTGTGATTCTAGACCAACATAAAGAAGCCACTGTAGTTTCTCATACTGCAGTAAAAAGCTCACTTGGTGCTGTAGACATTTTTGTTCAACTTGCAAAGTACCGTGATTCTAGACCAACATAAAGAAGCCACTGTAGTTTCTCATACTGCTGTAAAAAGCTCACTTGGTGCTGTAGAAATTTTTGTTCAACTTGCAAAGTACCGTGATTCTAGACCAACATAAAGAAGCCACTGTAGTTTCTCATACTGCTGTAAAGAGCTCACTTGGTGCTGTAGACATTTTCGTTCAGCTTGCAAAGTACCGTGATTCTAGACCAACATAAAGAAGCCACTGTAGTTTCTCATACTGCAGTAAAAAGCTCACTTGGTGCTGTAGACATTTTCGCTCAGCTTGCAAAGTACAGTGATTCTAGACCAACATAAAGAAGTCACTGTAGTTTCTCATACTGCAGTAAAAAGCTCACTTGGTGCTGCAGACATTTTCGTTCAGCTTGCAAAGTACCGTGATTCTAGACCAACATAATAAAGAAGCCACTGTAGTTTCTCATACTGCAGTAAAATGCTCACTTGGTGCTGTAGACATTTTCGTTCAGCTTGCAAAGTACCGTGATTCTAGACCAACATAAAGAAGCCACCGCAGTTTCTCATACTGCAGTAAAAAGCTCACTTGGTGATGTAGAAATTTTCGTTCAACTTGCAAAGTACCGTGATTCTAGACCAACATAAAGAAGCCACTGTAGTTTCTCATACTGCAGTAAAAAGCTCACTTGGTGCTGTAGACATTTTCGTTCAGCTTGCAAAGTACCGTGATTCTAGACCAACATAATAAAGAAGCCACTGTAGTTTCTCATACTGCAGTAAAATGCTCACTTGGTGCTGTAGACATTTTCGTTCAGCTTGCAAAGTACCGTGATTCTAGACCAACATAAAGAAGCCACTGTAGTTTCTCATACTGCAGTAAAAAGCTCACTTGGTGCTGTAGACATTTTCGTTCAGCTTGCAAAGTACCGTGATTCTAGACCAACATAAAGAAGCCACTGTAGTTTCTCATACTGCTGTAAAAAGCTCACTTGGTGCTGTAGACATTTTCGTTCAGCTTGCAAAGTACCGTGATTCTAGACCAACATAAAGAAGCCACTGTAGTTTCTCATACTGCAGTAAAATGCTCACTTGGTGCTGTAGACAATTTGCTGCCAGTTTCAAATTTAACAGTACTCTGTAGTTATATCTGCTTATTAGTTAACAGTTAACCAAGTATTTCAGCTCGGGCACAAAGTGGTTATTTGGCTTTTCTTGATGACATGAAGAGATTTTACAGGCCACCTATTTAACTGCCCACTGCCTAATTAAACATTCTTAGCAAAGTATTTGATTCTTTTGAACAGGTATCAGACGCAATGAAACGAACCATTGAGGGAAAACTGGTAAGCATTGATAACCTTGATGGTCAGCCAGACTCCAGCTACATCAACATTGTTGTCGAAAGTGGGGAACAGCTGTTTGATTTGTCCATCAACAAAGCTCTAGTAGCTTTTACTTTTAAGACCTATGATGTACAGGAGAGGATGATTTAAGGAAGCCCCATCATGCACTGCAAAGCGTGTTATCACTAGAGTTTCAACTGCCACTTTACTTTTCAAATCCCATTGAATTCTGTGCAAAAGATGTTGTTTAAGAATTGTGCGTGTGTCATTATTACTTGGTCGATTTTAGAACAAAAGTGATGTATGCATAAAGGATAATTCACACCTTCTGTAGGTAACATAAAATGTGAAATCGACTAGCATTTTGAATGCGTTTTTATTGTAAAGATATCAGTCCAAATTCAAATTTAACCATGCCCGTCAATGCAATGTGCGAGCAGTGGTGTCATGTTCACTCACACAGCTGTGCTAAACGCAAGTCAACACAGTGGCGTGGTGGGTAGTGCTTCAATCATCCTCTGGATGTACAGGAGCTGTTGAAGATTACAGAAGATAAGGAATATACATTCAAACTGGAATCGTCAATCATAGTGAGCATCACCCCTTCTACTAGTACATCATAAATACTTTCAGATGGAATGTAAACATGACTAGACTGAACGTTTGAAAATATTAGAATGTTTTAAAGAAAATCTTATTCACAAACAAAATCGTTTTTAAAGAAAAAATTGTTTATGGTAAATAGAATACTTTTAAAATCTGAAGATACTATGTATAACGAAAAAAAAAGCAATTTTAGATAATGTAATTGGTTCATACAAAAGAAATTGTTTCTAGGATAGTCATTAATTGATTGAAATTGATCAACCCCTGATTCTAAATGTACTAACAGTAACATAGAGCAAGCATGGTCGGAGTGCCTAGCCCCAATGTTAGATATGATTAGAGCTTGTTTTGAGCAGCTGCAACTGAAGGAAAGAGGTGAATTGAAAATAAACTTTATAGACACTTATTCTCACTGTTACCAAATTTGATGTATATGACCATTCAAAAGTATAGCAGAACTAAACACCATTACCGTTTTTCGCAACCGTTTTTCGCAACCCTGTTAGCAAGGACCAGATTGAGAGCCTACAAGGATTTATTTCTGAAATTGACAGTGCAATTGCAGATTTCTACAAATTGCAGAAGTAGTTTCTGAGTAGCAAGAGGTAATACCAAAGATGGTGTGAGAAACACACCCATTGTAGAACTTACAAATACCAGGTTTTTACACATTTTAAACACATTTATCATAGTAATTGTACCTGTACATGTTTTCAAAATTCACATACATGTATGTAGACCAATTTGCTTTTGCAGATTCGGACATGTGATGATGTACAGTACTGTCAACCAAAGCAAGTACAACATACGCTCCATGGGCTGCCAGATTCTGTTCTGGATGTGAGTGGTCTCCATTACATGCCCTTTGTTGTCCTGTTTGGGAAAGTGGAGACCAATGATGACAGTAGGCCATCCAACATGGAATATGAAGACAGAGTTACAGATGATGAGCTGGTAAAATTTGGCTTAAATACAGCTTACAAACATTTTAATTTTCAACAACACTGCCATTTGAATACACATCACAAACATGTAAAAAGCTTTAATATTAAAATTGATCTGTTTCCCCACGGGTGCAAGATAAGCATATGAACAACTCAACGAGCAGTACGGGTGACAACCTGCAACAAATGTGAAAAGCCACAAGTTGTGTAATAGTCTATAAGCAAGCGAGATCTGATGGACTAGGATGAATGTGCCAAAGAGTATGACTATACCTGCAAAGGGCATCTACTCCCCCCCCCCCAACTCCCATCACCTGTTCAAAAAGGTAACAAAATAAGTGTGACAGGGATGAAAAATTGGAATTTCAAGTGAATACCGTTTATATGAGGGATACGTTGAAACAGAAAGAAATGCACGATCTTCTGTCCTGTGAGCGAGAAAATGCCAGGCGTCGACAAGAACATAGCATGGCTAGGAAGGTTTTACCCAATTTGCCAGATAAGTTTGCTGAAGTTGTAAACCAAATTGTACATCAAGTAGCCAAAGACAAATCCGAGATGGCTAGACGTGTGATGAGCCGTGCTTATGCTTCACACGCATTAAGGAATACGGCCACTTCACTGCTTTCAAAGGCAACCAAAAAGAAAGGTAGAACAATAGTCAGAGTACGATAGTGCCCAACAAGGAAACCACAAAAAGATAGAATCTCCCTACCAACAAAATAGAAGGTAGAAGATAAGAGAGAAGATATATCGCGGGAAATGCCATCAAAGCGATTTGCAACCAAAGCAGATAATGTCCCTTCATTGTCAGTCGACATGTAAAGAGCATTGATGAGGTTTGTGAAAATGAAATCATCAATTCAAATCAATGGCCTTCTACACAAACTTGAGCGAAGCCTTCACAATCTGAAGGCCGCAGAACTACAAATATGGTTGCTGTACTATAAATTCTATCCCTTGTCTCAGATTATTTGGAAAAAAAGTACCTAGAGATTTCTGCTCTATAGTTGTGTGGAGCATGTAAAAAGTATAGATAAGAGGTTTATGAAAATGAAACCATCAAATCAATCACCTTCCATGCAAACTTGAGTGAAGCCTTCACAATCTGAAGGCCGCAGAACTACAAATATGGTTGCTGTACTATAAATTCTATCCCCTGTCTCAGATTATTTGGAGTAAACATACTTAGATCATTTTGCTGTTTAGTTGAAGGTATTTACATTTTACTTGGAGATCAAAGGGGAAAATATACTTTAAATCTTCACAACTTTAAACGTTATGTAAGAAAACATTTTGGGAATGGTCTTCACCATTTGAAGGCTACAAAACTGCAAATATGGTTACTGTACTATTCTATCCCTTGTCTCAGAGATTATTTGGAGTAAACATACCAAGATCATTTTGCTCTGTTTAGTTGAAGGTATTTACATTTTACTTGGAGATCAAAGGGGAAAGCAACTACACTTTACATCTTCACAACATTGGCCATCACCTTGTAAGTTATGTATGAAAACTTGGTCCTATTTGGACATGGTCTTCACCATTAGAAGGCTACAGAACTACAAATATGGTTGCTGTACTATTAATAAATAAAATATAGTGATGTAACTGAGGATTAAATTATTTTGAAAAGAAAGTAAAAGATGAAATATATATTAACAAACTTTTCATTGTAATCAACTTGATAATTAAGTTACTTATTAACTGAATTATTTTGAATCACATTAATATTTTTCAAAGGTGTTCAACAACCATATGATGAGATGGCATTGGATTATGTTACAGGAAGATGATATTCCATTAGCCATGTTGGTCAGCAAAAGTAACAATCAACATGCTGAAAATGGTAAGTTACAAAATGGCGTAGCTTCCGAACGATTTTTCTCTGGCTAATTTTAACCGAATGCAGTCGGTTATGCAGTCATAATTTATTTAAAACATGGTTGAATCAAGATAGAAGGATGCAATAATGCCGAGGCAGAAAACAAAGCAAAAGTAAATTAAACGAATTTACCAGAAAACCTGGTGAAAAGTTTCACGTCGCATCTCTTCGACAGAAGAAGGCATGGAAGAAGTAGCAGAATTCCACAACCTGTCACAGCCGAACGATACCAGCATGACCAGTGCTCTCGTAAGGCCCAAACCACGGCCTCTCATGGATGATTCTGAGAAACTTAATGTAATCATGGATAAGCTTGATATGCTAGATACGATTAATGAACGGCTGGGAAATATTGAGAAGGACATTGGCAATATGAAGAAAACAATTCGGGATCTTGAACAGAGTCAGGAATATTATGATAAAGAACTGGACTTAAAAGTCAACACAACTGAATTCGATAGACTGACAACACTGGTGGATAACCTAGAAAATAGATCACGCAGAAACAACTTGATATTGTTCAATGTTCGGAGAAAGCAGAAGGAAATGCTACTGGTAATCAAGGTCAGAAATCTGTTAATTTTGTAAAAAAATTCATAAAGGAACACTTGAGATTAGAAGAAGATGTTGACATCGAGAGAGCACATCGAACGCCTACTAGATTAGACCGCCCTAGAGATAAACCTAGACCTATCCACGTAGCTTTCCTAACGTTATACACAAAAACAAAAACACTAAATGCTGCCTCAAACTTAAAAGATCATCCTTTTCCCAATGCTACGGTGATTGTAGCAGAAGATCTGAGCCAAAGACTACAAGAAGAAAGAAAGAAGCTGTGGAAGAAAAGAGGAGAGCTGCTCAAAGAGACGCAATTAGAAAGGTATATGTGAATTACCCAGCAAGTCTACGGCTAGTGAACCAAGATGGAACCAGCTGTGTAATAAAAGCAAGCGAAATTTGACATATAGACTGCAAAACTTGATTTCATAATTTATGGCATAGAGAAACAGTGACATGTGTTTTGTTTACATCAAGAACAAGTATAATTTTCTGACC
Organism: Amphiura filiformis; assembly: GCF_039555335.1. Classification (NCBI taxonomy): domain Eukaryota; kingdom Metazoa; phylum Echinodermata; class Ophiuroidea; order Amphilepidida; family Amphiuridae; genus Amphiura; species Amphiura filiformis. Next base: position 1,702,115 of record NW_027305490.1, on the reverse strand, counting down.
AGTTCCTTTTAATTTTGTTTAAAAGAAACAAAAAGTTTTCCTTGAAGTGGTCTAAATCCCTTGAGTATACAGTACCGTATTGAATATCATATCGGTACAGCTGTAATTATGCGGTACACAAGGAAGTTAATGTTTTGTGTAGTCCTAATGGACTTTTTATGTTTCATGTTTATATGTGGTGCCATCAATAGCGCATAATTTTATGCATATCAGAATAATACTTAATCAACTCAATGACTGAACTCACAGTATGTACGTTGAATGCTAAAGGTCTACGGGCAGAAAAAGAGACGTGAAACATTTTTATGGCTACGAGAAAAGAAATTCTCTGTTTATTTTTTGCAAGAGACTCACAGTGTTGCAAATGATATAAAATGCTGGTCAAATGAATGGGGTGCAAAAGCACTATGGAGCCATGGAAGCTCCAACAGTAAAGGCACTGGTATCCTGTTTCATAGTAATTTTGATTTTACAATTATGAAAACCTTATGTGACCCGAATGGTCGTTTTATTATTATTGATATTGATGTATCTGGTAAAACATTCACCCTGGTTAATATTTATGCACCAAACGATGATTGTCCTGAATTTTTTAGAGCAATTGATGACCATCTTAATCAATTCCAGTGTGATTCAATTATATTTGGTGGCGATTTTAATTGCCTGTTAAATATAACTTTGGATAAAAATGGTGGTAGAATGCAAACTAATTTTAAAGCTCGCACTGAAATTCTGAAGTTAATGGAAAAAAGGTGTCTAATTGACATTTGGCGTGAAATGAACCCTAATAGTAAAAGTTTTACTTGGAAGTCGAACACAAATCCACCAATCATGTGTCGTTTAGATTATTTTTTAATTAGTAAAACACTTAGAGGATGTATAGAAAATAGTGCAATTTCACATGGTTTTAGAACTGATCACAGTTTGGTTTCTGTAAAACTCAATGATAATTAGTCCCAAACAGAAATGTTTGGTAGACTCATAACCGGTGCGATCTTACCTTTCCGATGTTGATTAAGATACTTCTTGCATCGATCCCGAGATGCGGAAAAACCAATAGTCATTTTGTCCCACATAAATGAATAAATAACAAAAACCCCGATCCCCGGTGGACTCACCCAAAAGGTGACGCCACACCATCTGATCGCCCTTATCCGACTTGGGATCCCCTACCGGACCAAACTTGTAGGGGGTGGCGGGGTCGGGATAATCAACATCGGAAAGGTAAGATCGCACCGGTTATGAGTCTACCAAACATTTCTGTTTGGGACTAGACTCAGTACACCGTCGATCTTACCGCTTCCGATGTTGATTAAGATACTTCTTGCATCAACATCTGAAAGATCGATCTAGCATGTAACCGGACGGATGGAGGTATAAGATTGGTCAGCATCTGATCAGGGATCGGGAGCGGGTAACGATGGTTTTCGCGAGGTCAGAAAATATTTTCCCCAACGGTCGGGAAAACAAAAAGACCACGCGATCACAGACATAAACCTCCTTACTTAATAAGTTCGTGGTTAAGAATAGAGACACTGGTTCTTACCATGCTGAGTATTCTGTATAGTCTGAAAACCTGGTACCCGTACACCACCGTATTATGATCGCCGAACAATGTCCCGGTAAACCTCCCGCCCGCCTCTGATTACTAACGTAAACGGAAGTATCGTAGAGAAGGGCGAAGGTGGCTTCCGGGACAGCGCCTGCTAGATCTCCTCAAGGGACAACCGAACGGTATACCCAAGATGATGAGATAGCTCGTGTCGAGTGGGTCGTGGGGACGCGAAACCTTCGCGATCGCCCGGACTCCACCAACACCTGGACCAGCCATTGCGACAGCGGCTGGACGAAAAGGCTCTGTAAGGGTGATGAATGCGGTCGTGAGTCCTCGCAAGGCTTGTGTTCGGAAGAAATAGTGCTGCAGCGCCTTATCGGACACCCCAGCCTATCTTTGGCTTCAGCCGAACCTTGCCCAACCCTGGGGATTGGAGAGGGACGAATGTCAGTATGCACCGCGCCCGTTCGTAACCATGAGAACAGAGCGCCGAAACAGTGTCGCTCCAGTGTTTGTGAACACGGAAGCTAACCTCGAGACCGTGTGCAACTCAGCACCGGCGTCCCGAAGCCAACGCCAAACCGGAAAGCCATCTTGAGAGTTACGATTTAAGCGTCGCTTTTGGACGGAAGCTCAAAAGGGTGACCCTTAAAGTAATCTAAGACTGTGTTGGGATCCCTTAGGAGGATCACTTTCCTTTTTGGCGGACACTCGTTGAACATACCGTCGAGGCGTAGACTAATAAGGTAACCATCGGCTATGATAGTCTAACCCGCCTCGAAACCTCGGTGAATGGAGAGGATAGCTGACTTATAGCTGGCCCCAGTGGCCCGCTGAAGTCTTGCTTGGAACTTTTCTGTCAGAAACTCCGGAACTAGCAGCACAGAGGTTTCTAGCGGAGAGCTATTTGTCTCATTGCACCAAGCGTAGTATGGAGCCAGACTCTGGCTATACGCACGGAGGGTAGACTTCCGTCAGCCCGGCGATGAGAAAAACAGCTTCTGATGAAAAGTATCCCTCCGCTGCGCGTTCCCTGGTAAGGGCCATGCAGCTAACTGCAGGTGCTCTAGTGATACACTGGGTACCTCCGCTCCGGGCATCCGGAGTAGATCTGGTACCTCGGGGAGTGCCAGCGGCCTTGCCGCTAGCAGAATGACAATGCAGTCTTCCCACCCGATCTTGGCCACCACCCTCATGAGTAGTGAGATCGGAGGGAATGCATAAGCTGTCATCCCTCCCCAGTCTATGGACAGAGCGCCCACGGCGAATGCTTGGGGGTCCGCGACCCTTGAGCAGTACACCGGCAGTGGATGATTGCGATGAGATGCGAACAGATCTATCGAGGGGTGGTACATCCCCCTGAAGATCGTCTGAGCGACCTGCGGAGCAAGGGACCATTCTGTTGGTCCCGACACCCTTCCTCGTGACAGATTGTGCGTGAGGATGCTGGTGACGCCCGCTGATGTGTATCGCTCTCATCGTAATCTGCCTGAACTTGCACCACCCTATCAGGTGTCGTGGATGCAGGCACAATCGTGGTGGCCCGGAGTCCCCTTGTCTGTTGGGGTAGGCTACCACGGTTGTGTTGTCCGTCAGGACAACGGTATGTGATTCCACGATCACCTCCTCGTAAGCGAGGGAGGTTGATGTGAAACTCTGTCTCTATGGCCCCCATAGGCCCGAGACGGAGTCTCCGTGGATGTGGACCCCCAGCCCCGCTTTTGGCGCTTATGGTCGTCACTACGTGACATACCGGGGGTGCAGGAAACCTGACACTCTGGGTCAAATTGGGCTGATGGTTCCTCTCGCACGATCTCCGACAACGGAACCGCGAGGGATATTGGGTGACGACTGGGCCTGCAAGCAGGCTAGAAGGTGTAGTTGGGTAAGCCTAACGTAGAAACGGCAGCACGGCACGAGGTCTACCATACTGGCCATTAGGCCTACCACCTTCATCCATGCCACAGCGGTATTGCCCGAGACTCGCCAAGAGTCGGGCACACCGCACCATGTTAAATCACCCGCCGGGTGAGGGCACGAACCCCTCCGTGAGGGTGATCTGAGCCCCTACAAATAGTGGTGTCTGCGTCGGGACCACGCTGGACTCTTTGTGATCAAAAATCCAGGGTCCCGCACCCCACGGACTATCAACCCCATGAGACCCGTAGTCTCTAGTGGAGTGCGTCCGTATATGAGCCAAACGTCCAGGTAGCAACTGATGTTGACACCCCTGTGCTTCAGGTACGCTGCCACCGCTCTGACCAAGAGTGTAAACACCCTGGGAGAGATGGACAGGCGGATGGCCGGTATCAAAACTGGTAATTTTGATCCTGTACCTAGAAGCGCAGATACCTCCGATCTTGAGAGGCGATTGGCATATGCAGATAGGCGTCCGAGAGATCTAGCGATGCTGTTCCCATACCCCTGATGGGGCAGGCTAGCACCGAGGCGAGAGTCCCCACCCTGAACCTCTTGGGCCTGAAGAACTTGTTCAACAGCCTGCGGTTCCGGATGGGGCTCCTGTCGCCGGTCTTCCTTGGAGCCAATGGCTCCAAGTTCACCCGTAGAACGGGGGGTAGACCGTGACAATCGCCCGCTTCGTGAGAAGCTGTGTGATCCCTGTCAGTAGTGCCCGACGCTGGGGGCCGTCTGGCGGCACTACTGTGGACCTCTGAAATGTGCAGACGAATGTGGGGAGACTGGGTTGCCAGTCTGTAACCCCCACTCACCACTGACCATACCCAGGCGCCCAAAGAGATGGTTTCCCACCTCTGGGCGAAAGCCATAAGCGGTCGTCCACTGGGAGATCCCCCTGTGGAAAACCGCCGAGCCCCCAGGAATGCTCCGCCTAGCTTCCCTTGGAAGAGTGCTTGCTCTTCTTCGGGGCTTGCCAGCTGTTCCTGTGCTACCTTGCGCTCGGGTATTGTTGGTGGTGCACGGCCTGCAGAAGTCGGAGATCCTACCCATGGTAAGGGCAGTTACCGACTTCTTCAGAGTGCTCCCGTTGGTAGCTTCTTTGCACGGTCCTCCACCGTAGCGCAGAAGCATCCAAAGAGAAAAAGGACCCTGCCTTTCCATCGCGTTGCGTGATTGGAGTGGCAGGCCCCCACCCCCGGCGCTGAGTGGACACCCTATGGGCTAGTAGGCTCACCTCGCGGAAGAGCTCAGATGTTGTCTGAGCGTCATACGCTTGACGACATCTGGGTCCCTCTCGGATCCCCTCAGGTAGGTCCCGTGGTCCTCCCGCGTTACACGCAGAGGAAGCGTGCAAGCACGCGGCGTCATAGCTCTACTGAGCTCGACAGCCCTACGAAATCTACCCTTGAGGTTTGCCGGGAATGAGAGTGCAGGCGTCCCCTGTGAGGAAGCAGCAGCTGAGCATCCTACTGAAAGGATCCCCTGGTCCTCCTCCATGGACTCCCCCTTAGGAGGTGTCCGGAGGGAGATCAGTGCTGTTGCTCCCCTCGCGGGCAGCGGGGGAAGGAGATTGTAGTGATGTCGCCAGACTCACTACCGGCTCAGCTTCCGACTCCTTTCCCTCGCCCCAGTATCCGTGATCATGCTCCGATGATGACGGTAACTGGGGACGGGCATCTGAAAGCGGGTAAGAAGGCATAACCACCGTGTGGCTCGCCGACTACCTGCCAGCAGAAGAGGGAGGACTCCCGCAAGACCCTGAGCTACGCGTTATGGCACCACTGGGTCCGCAGATGCTCTCGCAGCGTCGCCCTAGCGCTAGCAGCACGGGCCTACCCTGATCAAGATCTGGGTTAGCCCCATGCCGCTGGCGTGGTCAACAGCTGATGGTACTGCGTGGCCATCGCTAGGCGACACTTGCCACGGTGCTAGACCGTGGAAGAAAACACCCTGCGGCGGGTACTACGGGGCATACCCAGCCGGCAGCTGACCCTGAAAGGATCCGCCACCAGGGTAACCCCATGGTACTGCAGTACCAGCACCGCCTCCCCCTTGTTGCCACACAGACTGTGGCGACTAAGGCGGGTGCTGCGGTACCGGTGCGGTATCAGCGTGGGTACCCGTGAGGGTTCCCAACTGTGGACCGCTGTACCCTCGCGTTCCCTGTTTGGGGGATCAAGCTGTGTGCTGGCGTGGTACCGGCGCGGTACTAGCATGGGTACCCGTGAGGGTTCCCGGCTGTGTACCGCTGTATGCGTGGTTCCAGCGTAGGTGCCCGCGAGGGCTCCCGGCTGTGTACCACTGTACCCATGCCTCACCGCGTCCCCGCAAGGGGATCAAGCCGTGTGTATGGGTACCCCGCCATACCGGCTGTCCCTTGGCTAGAGGGAGCTTGCCTAGTACCACGGGTAGCTGAGCGTGCATACCCCCGATCAATCACCTCGCCACCTGAATAGGCAGCGTCAATCAATGGAGCTATGCTCTGTTGATTTGACAGTGATCGATCAAGAGAGGATAATTGACCCATTGACGATAATGGATCACCCACGCTCCGCTGGCTCTCGAGGACATAAGTGGGTTGTTGATCAGCTAGGCTGTTCAAACCACCTACACTACCCTCTAGAGCTTCGCCCAAGGTCGCTGTGTGTGGCGGACCACTCACGGCAGCTATGGGCGGGTGCATAGCGGCTACCACTGAAGTCAAGCCGTAGCTCGTCTTTGTAGCTGCCACCGAATGCACCTGGGTCGCTGTCCCGTGAGAGACTGCGAGCCCAACCCCTGAATAATCGCCAGCCAGTCCCTGAGGACAGCCAGCAGCTATTCTAGGGCCCAGGGTATCACTCGGCGGTCCCGCCATGGAACGCTGCCGTGTGACAACCCCAGTTGGTTCTGCTAAGACTACACCCACAGCGTTAGCAGCGGTATCGTCTCTGCTGAACCCATGCATGCTAGGGTTCAACCCAGGCAAGCCCGGGTACCCTTGCATGCTGCCCGTCGCTGGCTACTACTGTGGCTGTTTGAGCCCGTAGATATGCCTGCAACAGACGGGTGTCCTCCTGCTAAAAACCCGTGAGGATTTTTGCTAGAGGACTGGTATCCTCCTGCTACAAAACCCGCTAGGGTTTTCGCTGGTGGTTACCGCTCTGCTGCCTGCTACTTTGCTCCGACGTTAGTCAGTGCTTTCGCTGGCTGCTGAGCCTTTGGACGCGCTAGCAGTCCCCGAAGGAACCGCCTGCTTGTCCGGGGACCGGAGCCCCCTTAAGCAGACCTGCCATGACCCATAGGGGCTGTCACAGCAGAATCTACCGTGTCGACTGGTATCCTCCTGCTACAAAACCCGCTAGGGTTTTCGCTCGTGGTTACCGCTCTGCTGCCTCCTACTTTGCTCCGACGTTAGTCAGTGCTTTCGCTGGCTGCTGAGCCTTTGGACGCGCTTAGCAGTCCCGAAGGAACCGCCTGCTTGTCCGGGGACCGGAGCCCCTTAAGCAGACCTGCCATGACCCATAGGGGCTGTCACAGCAGAATCCACCGTATCGACCTTCTCAGTGCCCTTGGTAGATTTCTTCTTCGTCTTATGGCGATGACGGAGCCTATCCCAATCGTCAAGCTGGAACTTGGAGAGTCCTAAGCAAAAGAAAGACATCTAGAAGATCGTGAGCACTCCCTGTGGGTGAAACAGAGCGGGTGTGGGTCCCACTCCATCACCAGGGAAGGGCAAGCCCGACAGGGCCGAGGCGAAGCGAGGAGAAAAGGGGAGGGGGGCACTACCCCCCCCAACACGCGACTCAAGCCCAGTAAGCAAACCTGAGCACGGAGGCTGGTCGCTAACGCTAGTGGTAAAGTAAGGACTGGCTAACTTTATTACTAAAATGTCAGACGGGTCCCTACCAAGCCCCACCGTATGAATATCTGATTAACTCGTCTTATCGGACGGTAATGAAGACATAACGATAGAGTAATCACCCTAACATAGCAACAATAACCTACCGTACATGAAATACAATGTGCATGTACAAACATCTATTGTAACTTACAGGCTGCAATGGTTGTTTTACGTGGGAAACAAAATGAATGGCGTCAACGAGCGGCCATTTTGAATTGCTCGTGTGTCCCGTGATAAAAACGGAGGCACGATATGTAGCTAAGTTTTGGATTGTTTTTGTCACTTTTTCGCCAGAAAATGTCGTCAAAACTATCCTCAACCGAACAATACCGGTTTGGTTTTACCTAAGGTGTGAAACTACAACCGTATATCTCGCCTTTGGTCGAGAAATTGATACACAGTGCTATGAACAATCGATAGGCACGTCTGTGTCAGTCGGAGACCAAGGAGGATAAGGGCGATCAGATGGTGTGGCGTCACCTTTTGGGTGAGTCCACCGGGGATCGGGTTTTTTGTTATTTATTCATTTATGTGGGACAAAATGACTATTGGTTTTTCCGCATCTCGGGATCGATGCAAGAAGTATCTTAATCAACATCGGAAGCGGTAAGATCGACCGTGTACTGAGTCTATGAAAAACCAGGACGTGGTATTTGGAAGTTTAATGTTTCCTTGTTAAGTGACATTAATTATGTAAATATTGTTAAAGAAAGTATTGAGAACATTGTTAATGAGAACAAGGATGCCAATCCTCAGATTTTGTGGGAAACAATTAAATGCGTTGTTAGAGGTGATACCATAAGATACTCTGTAAGGAAAGCAAAAGATCGTAAAAAACACCAGGATGATCTTGAAAAGGATATTACAAGGCTAGAAATATTGTATTATCAAACAAACGACCCAGATACTCTTGCTGATTTAAATATTAAGAAAAGAGAACTGGAATCAGTGTATAGCTACAGAGCCAAAGGAGCTATGATCGTAGTAAAGCTAGATGGGTAGAAGATGGAGAGAAAAATTCCAAATACTTTCTGAATCTTGAAAAACGTCATTACTCAAAAAAATGTATCAGTAAATTGCAGGGGACAGATGGTAGCGTCATAACTGGTAAGAAGAAGAAGTCAATTTTTATTCTAATTTATATGCTAGTTGTAATGAACATGGTAATGAAAATATTCTTCATAAAATTGGAATCACTGAAAATGATATTCCCAAAGTGTCCAACCAGGATTCAAAAATGTGTGAAGGTATTATTTCATATGGTGAGTGTATGAGGCACGCTATCAAATCTATGCCTAATGGGAAACGCCTTTGAGGGTCTGATGGGTACCCCATTGAATTTTATAAAGTGTTTTGGAACCAAATTGGGTCTGTTTTAGTCAAATCCTTTAATTATTCTTTTAATTTAGGGCAATTATCTGTTAGCCAAAGAAGGGGTATCATTTCACTGATTCCAAAAGATGGTAAAGATGAACTTTTGTTGAAGAATTGGAGGCCGATTTCTCTCTTAAATGTAGACTATAAAATTGCTGCTAAGGTAATAGCAAATAGATTGAAAAAGGTTTTGAGCTCTGTAATTTCAAGTGACCAAACAGGGTTTTTGCCAGACAGATACATCGGTGAAAATGTCAGAGTAATTCTAGACATTATTGAGCATACTGATACAAATGATATACCAGGCACACTTTTCTTTATTGATTTTGAGAAAGCGTATGATAAATTAGAGTGGAATTATGTGCAAAAGTGCCTTGATTATTTTGGCTTTGGTAATGATTTGAAAAGATGGATTAAATTATTCTATACACAAATAAGCAGCTGTGTAATAAATAATGGTTATGTTTCAAAATATTTTCAGTTGTCCGTGGCGTATGTCAAGGATGCCCATTGAGCTGCTATATTTTTTTATTTTTATGCGCGGAACTGATGGGTATTGCCATCAGATCCAACGACAACATTAAAGGTATCCAAATTGGTGATGGTAACTGTGTAAAAATTTCCCAATTTGCTGATGATACCACTCTTGTCTTAGATGGTTCAAATGAATCCCTTATGAATGCTATTAATGTTATTGAAAATTTTGGCTCAATTTCTGGTTTAAAATTGAATGCTTCCAAATCTGTTATTTTGAAGATGGCTCATTACAGAATGATAAAGATCATATGCTTCCAGATAAGACCTATCAATATACAAAAGGTCCTGTAAAATTTCTTGGTATTATGATTTCACTCAACAAGCTTAAGGATGAGCTTATTAACATTAATTTTGAGCCTCAGTTAAAACAGTTAAGTACAATTCTTGATATATGGTCCCAGCGTGATCTTACTCCAATAGGCCGAATCACTATAATTAAGTCTTTAGCTTTGTCACAGCTGACTTACCTCTTTTCCATCTTACCAACTCCACCGAAAACATTCATTAAAAAGATTGAGCAAATTTTATTTAAATTTATTTGGAATGGTAAGCCAGACAAAGTTAATAGAAATGTGTTGTACTGTAAAAAAGAGGATGGTGGTATGAATATGACTAATATTTATAACTTCATTGATGCCTTAAAATGTGCTTGGGTTAAAAGGTTTTTAGATGATGAGAATAAAAGTAGTTGGAAATATTTGTTTTCAAATGAATTGTTAAAAGTTGGTGGGGATTGGATTTGGTTGTGTAATCCCAAAAGTCATATTAACTTCAGCTATGACAAAATTTGTAACACCTTTTTGTGTGATGTGTTGAAATCTTGGTTTAAATTAAGGAATATGGATCATGAAAAAACAGATGAAGTTTTATGGTACAATTGTAACATAAGAATTAACCGAAAAACTTTATATTTTAAGTCCTGGAGTAGTAAAGGTGTCAATTTTGTATCTGATTTAATTATTGATGGGCATTGGATGTCATATGAAAATTTCAAAGATAAATATGATATCAATTGTAATTTCTTAAAGTATCTGAGTGTGATAGATATTATTTCAAAAGCCTTTAAAAGTCAGCTGTTGGAAAGTAAACACAACCGTGAGCTACAGCTGATGTCCCAAATCAAGAATGCAAAGAAAGTTACCTCATTTGCATATCAATTACTTTGTCATACAGCTCATCACCCAGTCCCTAAAGCACAACAGAAGTGGAAGGTTGAATTTGAGGTCAATGATATGAATTGGAATTTGATTTATGCTATGCCATATAGATGTACATTGGATACCAAAACACGGTATTTACAATTTCATTTTATTCATAGAATCCTTCCAACAAATAAGTTTCTCTATAAAATTGGCTTAATTCATGAGTATAAATGCTCCTTTTGTAAAGAGGAAGAAGAAACCATGAAGCATTTGATGTGGTCATGTAAATTTGCCAAAGCAATGTGGAGTGATATTTTTGGCTGGTTGAGAGAATTAAATATTACCGTGAATATTACCTATCGGGAAGTATGTTTTGGTATTTATGATGACAAATATGCCACTTTTTTGAACTTGATTCTATTATTGACAAAAAGATTTATTTATAAATGTAGAGTTCAAGAAATTAACCCTATCTTTAATGATTTTAAAAACTGGGTTTTTTTCATTGAAAAAGTAGAGAAGGAAATTGCAAATAAAAAAGATACTTATGGTTATCATGTAAAGAAATGGGAACCATTATTAATATTAAGATGAGTTCTGTCCAAAAGATGTCAGAAAAAAAGTTGTTTGTAATAATTTTGGTATCGTGTTTGATGGTTGTTTGTAAACTTGTGTGTTTTATTTCATTTTGTATGCAAATAGAAATATTAAGGTACATTGTATTTACTTTATGATATTATTGTATTTGCATTTTATGTAATGTTCGTGAGTAAAAAAAAAATAATAAAGACCCTCACGGGCTTTGAAAGACAAAAAAAACAACCCACTAATGGTTATGAATTCCCGTCGTAAAAGCCTATCCTACAATATTGTGCAAGATCTGATTGCACCATGTTGCACGGTACTCTTTGATTGAGAGAGTGAGGTACATTTCGTCCCTATCGACCCATTGCATGTTGCGCCAGAGAGAAAATTAAAACAGAAAACTAAAATCGGAGACATGCATTGTGGGAAGTGTAAGAAGATATGCATTGTGGGAAGTGTAAGAAATCTTCTATGCTTTGGACCCGTATATTATACATTATTTTTTGCAGTACCTCGTATAGAACATTATACTAAATGTCTAAAGAATGTTTAAAAACAGAATTTTTCAGCTTAAGAAAAAATTAAATATGTTATCTTTCAAAGACAAAAAAAAAAAAAAAAAAAAAAAAAGTTACAAATGTGAAGATGCTGCTGATTGCAATCCCATAAGACCAGAGGATGTGAAGATGTGAAAGGAGACCTTTGGGTTGAACATCAATGGTGATGCTTCAAAAGTTACCCATAGTCTTCAAGCTAACTCATTGATGTCATTGATTTGACAAAACAAAATCTATACACAAGCGTTTTGAAAACCTACTCGGGAAGAATGAAGACTCTGGTGCACAGGCCTTTTCTTCAAACTTAAATCTTGACCTTTGCCAACTTTTCTTTCTTGAGAGGACTATCATTCTTGATTCTGACGATGCGACGATGGCGGAAGTCGCAGCTTGAAATAGATCGTCAAGCTTATGTTGAGCAGCAGAATGCCACAAACTTGCTGATTGAACATTCCAAGCAGGTGTACTATAAGCATGAATTTCAGAATGCAGACTGCAAAGCTATTTTCAAGAAGGCTGATGGCTTACTAAATGAAACTACAAAACAGCTTCCAGTCCATGATTCGGCAAAGGATCTCAGCAATGACTTTGCAACTTACTTCAATGATAAGATCAAAGATATTTATCTCTCCCTTGAAGATGGGCTGACTGATCCTAACTCTGCAGGGTCTGTACCTAGCTCTCCTTCTCTTTCTGAGTTTGATCTGTATAGTTTCACTTATAGTAAGCAGGCTTTGCAATTAACATGCAGGACAACCCCAAGTTCTTCCTATCGCACAATAGGTCGATTCCTTAAAGACGAATCAGCAGATCTGATTCAAATGCCAAGCGGCAGTGTACGCTGCGCATTCGATCATAATCATGATCATAATCAGATCATTGGACGAACATATATTACAAAGGGAGATAACAAGGTGCCATCCAGCATCATGACGAGCACATCCTATGTACAGATCAACTCTGGTAGTGATATTCAAACAAAGTAAGAATTGAAGCCAGCATACTGGATGTGGCGAGAGCTAACCGAGTCCGAGAAAGACGAGTTGGTTAATGATAACAAGTCACATCTTGTTTTCTGAAAACACACAGAATACACATATAAAACACCACTTGAAAATAATACAGGACCAACTTAATAATGACGACTCACCAACTGACTACATTGATAGATATGTAGCTGCAGAACTAGAGAGCGAAGAGGAGAAACTGTGTTCAAACTGTGGTGCCGAAAACTTCATATCCTACAGGTCTTGTCGCGTGTGCATGGGACCCCTTCTCAAGCGAGACCCTCTTGATATAACAAAGGAAGCGACCAAGAATGAGAAGTTCAACAATAACATCTTGTTCACGGAAGATATACCAGTCAGAGCCAACCCCGCAAATGTGCAACCTGGAGAGCCAGACTTTGTAAATCCCAATAGTTTTGAAACAATCGCCCAAGTTATGAGGGGGATGGGTCAATGAGCTGGAATTGGCCGTTATGGAGGCACAGTCAGGGAATGGATGTTTTTGGAGTGTGACAGACTCCCCTATAAAATTGTCCGGGATCTATGCGATCATGTGTTATTGTGTCATAGTTGCGGTGTGTCATTTTATGGTACTACCAACTTCGAGTCTGAAGACCATCGGTGCTTCAGGTTGAAGCCACAAGAGTGTATTGACAAGAGAGAAAGAGAGTTTGATTGGGTAGTTCCAGTCATGGGACTCTTACATTTAGAAATGAACGCAGCAAGATCGTTTTTGTCTCTGAACTGGGACGTTTTTGTCAGCCGACTTGCGCACATTATTGGCTTCAAAAGCCAGAGAGCACAACTCTAAGTCCATGCAAAAGGGGATCAGATCATCATAAGAGTTGGAATTTTCTACAGATCATGTACCATGCCTTAACAGAAGAACTTCTAATTGAATATGTGAAATCCTGTCGCAAATACAACCTCCAGGCAACTTGTCAAGGCTATTGGGACTGGTCAGAAAACATCAAGAATCCCAATTACAATTACCTTCAACACATGGTTTTCACTTACCTGCATGGCTTGATGTTGTTTCGTACAGGAGTGAGGCACAACGACGTAAATGCTATACATGCAGCAATGACGAGGTTCACCCCTCTGTTTTACGGTCATCACCACCCCAAATTCCAGGATATACTATACAGAAACCTACGTGATCTGGTAAATATGTATATATCTTAAAGTCTATTACCAACTGATTACTATATATTACCCGGGGCACTCCCACTTTTGGAGATGAATCGTATGTCACCCAAAGACCCCATTTGTTTTCCAATCACTTGCTATGTTACCAAAAGATCTCATATTTTTCCATTCGATCTATTGACCCAAAGACCCTTATTTTTACATTTGAACTTTCATTTTTCACTGAGTTTGTTACTTACATGTTTGAAAATAACAAACCAATTTAGAACTAGAAATTCAATGTTCGATTCTTCTTTTGGCTCTCTTGTTTCTCTTCTTTTTTTTCAAATCCATAATGAGGCAACTATTTCTAGAGAGATTTGTGTTTAATGTTTGCATAATGGATATGCAGTAAATAACAGTACAAATCAAGCAGTACCAGTGACATTAAGGAAAATAAGACACAAAAAATAAGGGCACCGTCTAAGCCTATCTGAAATCTCTCTATCCGCTTAAAATAATTTATATTTTGATTTCAGATAACCATGCCTTCAGTAGAACTGACAATCCCAGCCACTACCAAGGGGGAGACGCAAATTTCGAGGAGCTCAACAAAGAAGCAAAGCAACATGTGTCTTGCACGGGAGTTCCTAAGGACAAAGACTGGGAGCAAGTGTTTAGGAACTTGCAGAAAATGAAAAAGGTAAGAAATCGTCTAGTAAATCAATATTTCTCTCTCAAAACACTCAATATGACGAGAGATGTCGCAGGTGTGTCAAGTGAAAACCCCTATGTCTTTGCACGAGCCTTCTATAAGTCCACACATCTAGAGTTGGGCGACTAAGTCGCAAATAGTCGTTAGTCGCGACTATTACTGATAGTCGCGACTACGACTATTGTAAACCAAAAGTCGACTAATGCAAGCATATTTTTGTGTTAAAAAATTACTTTAAAAGTGCCAGTTATTCGCACCAAAACCAACCAAATACTAACATATAAACTGTGAAAAATGTGAAAAAATGTTAGTCATTGTCTTACCAATAGTAACACTAACCAACAAGTAATCATAAAGTCCATAAATCATCATTAAATTGGTGTTATTGACTTGTTGTTGAACTACTTTCCCACATGATAAAAGCCGTCAAAAAACTCAAATTACTTAGAACTGTCGAACATCTCATTTATGATTATAATTTATGCAGCGATAACAGGTGTAGCAGCGTCATAGCGTGCATGTACATCCCAGACCCAGGTTGGGTGTTTGTACCAACTACTGAAGGTATGAGATTATTTTGACTTTGGAAAGAAACAGCGAGAACTTCCGAGAAGTGTTTTCCAAAAGGGAAAATTTAGGAAAATATTATTAGATTAGTAGAAGTACTTTTCACGTAATTTCAAAAAGCTATGCTTATTGTGGTAACAGAATATTTAGAAAGCAACAGGAAAATAAACAAATTAGCTGACAAACAGTCGTAATGTTGCAAATGCCACCCTGTAGCGACAAATGCAGTAGTCTAGATGAGGTCAGGTGCGAGGTCGGAGGTGAAAGTTAATCGTACATGCACGATGCAACACGTTCATGAGCATACCATGGAAAATATGCACTGCCGTACCGACATGTTTACATATTTTCATGCACAGCAAAACATGGAAACGAACGAAGATCGCTATTGGAATATTGAAGGTTTGAGAAATTATATGAAGTTTCTTGTGCTGTTGCTGGAAAACTTGTGGCAAGTGAATTTAATTGAACAGAAAAGTTAGGCCTATATTACAGCATTTTACAGTCAAATATTTGCATCGCAAACATGCGATACAGTGTAGCAATTTGTATCGCAACAGTGCTGGTTTGTGTAGCAAACTGTGATGTGATACCGGCAATCACGGGTCCTGTAATCATGCATTATAATTATACTAAATTGCCACCAATCTTTCACCCGATTTTTCAGTCCAATTTTAACCACAGATAGGCGCGACTATAGTCGTAGTCGCGACTATTTGCTGCCGACTAGTCGACTAGGAAAAAAGTGATAGTCGCCCAACTCTACACACCATTTCGTCGACGGGTCCTTAAAGAACTTGAGCAAAATTACCCTCGATTAGAGAAAAGCGAGGGTAATAAATTTTGTTTCACTGGTTTCATTTTCTGATATTGGATTTCATAATTTGATCTTATATACCTCGACACCTGCTGATGTTTGACCTTTTGCATGTCAACACATTCCTGGTGCTCTGGAGGTCAGCTGGGCAGGGAGTGAGTTTCAGGGCTGGGAATTGCCAGAGGGCATATAGTATGGTGACCCAAGTGAAGTCCAGCTGGTTAGGATGACAGATTGACCACTGTGTTTTAAGACTAACTTTCATGCTCATGGCAATTGCCATGGCAACTGGCTGTCAAAGCTGAAAACATTTGAAGAAAGCATGGATTCAAAAGTTTTAAGGATGTGTACATGAAATGCATCCACTAGTGCAGCAATGAGAAAGTACGCAACCAGTGCAGGTACAACCAATCCACTAACCATGAGAGCAACAAAGTTTCGCAAGCATATAGCTACAATGACACAACTACTATGTCTGAAGGACAACAAACTTGATCTTGTGGCAGGTTACATGGGCCATGATATCCGCATTCATAGGGAGTTTTATCGTCTACCATCAAGTTCTTTGCAGCTGGCAAAGGTTTCCAAAGTCCTGGTAATGATGGAGAAAGGGCTTGCAGGAAAGTACAGAGGGAAGTCACTGGATGAAATAGACATCATCCTTGATGAAGGTAAGTATCATTTTGTCATGGCAAAGCATATCAACTTTTGTTTTGTCATTGATTTAAAATTTAAGGCAAGGTTGGATTATACTTGCATGCCAGTATATGGATGCCATTCACAGTATCAGAATTTCTATGTACAATGGAATGGCGTTGAGAACCAAATTTGTCTCAAAATTGCTATTTTAGCTCTCGTAAACAAAACCCCTATAGTGTTTGTGGTTTATTATTGCCACAAATATTCTGTGCTTCAGGTTTTTAAAAAGCAGCCACGGTACCTATTTTGTCCTTTTTACCACCTTTACACTGTACCCCACCCCTACTTTGTATTGAAGATCGAACCAAAGTTCAATACTGTTTTGGGTGGGTGTATATGACTATGCAATGAAAAAAGGCTGAGAAAATCCGTATCCCATGTTTCAAAGTCAAATAGCGAATGTCAGTTTCAAAGTCAATAATATTAAAGTGGGTCCATTGAAATCCTCATTAACATGCTAGTTTAGGAAGCAGGTAACATTTTTTTTCATTCTTTTTTTTATTATTCTTTTTAATGTTTTAATAGTCATAGGCTGTATGGGTGTAGTTGCAAACAGCTTAGGGTACCAGCTTATTTGATGCAGCTTGTTGGTCTGAGTAATTTGACACCAATTTTATTGAAATCGGCCAAAAATTGAGACAGTGCCGGCCAAATAACGACACACAAGGGGGCGGATTTGACCTTTATTTTCTAGTTTTAAGGGAATTTTATCACATTAAGGATTATGTAATGCATTTTTGGTACTTACTTACATAGTTTTAGGTCCAGGAAGGTCATTGATGCACTTTGTGTCAAATGAAACTTTTACGTGTTCTTAAAATTAACGGTTTTGGGCAAAATTAGGCTGTGAGGGCGCTTTACCCTTTAGTGACCCTTTCGCAGCCATTTTTATTTTTAAGTTAATCATACTAGAGATAATCATTAATCATCCATATTCTGAAATTTTCAGTCATTTGTCACATTTGGTGTGACCGTGGCGCTAATTTTTAATACAGGGGTAACCTGCCCAAACGAACTTTGTATCACATGTAAGTCTATGTAAATAGTCATTAGAATCCAACAAACAGCAAAGAAAATGCCCATAATTGTCAAAATAGTGAAAAACAGGGGGGGTCCCAAGAAATCCCCCTTGTGCGTAGTTTTTTGGCCCGCACTGTCTCATTTTCAACCGATATTTTTTTAAAAGGTGTCAAAATGCTCAGAAGGATTACCTGCTTCAATTCAGCTAGTACCCTAAGCTTTTTCCAACATCACCCCTTTTTTTGGGCTGTACAGCCTATCACTAGTTTTAACTAGTTGAAGCCCACAGACCTTCAGTTCCAAGAAGAAAAAATCAAAGATATCTACGAACAGACACTGCTGGACAGAAGATGAGCTTAATGAAGTGCAGTCTTTGTTCAGGAAATTCTTTGATAAGGATAGAACTCCAGGAGAAGCAGCTGTATCATTGGCGATGAAGAAGAGTAAAAAAAATGGAGGCAACATCTGGAGGCTTCCCTTGAAAAGTATAAAAAGCAAAATAAGCTACATGCGTATACATGCATCAAAAACTGAAGCATTTTAATGGATGGAGACTTGATTTCATGTTTGTGGTACTACCCAACTGTTCAGAAATCTAATATTATAAAGAAAAACATGGATGGAGATTTTATTTCATGTTTGTAGTAGTACCTAACTGTCTGGAGATCTTATAAAACTTCTTATTTTCTGCATAAACTGTGACTTTGAATATGAATGTTGGTCTTCAAACTTAGCTGATCATGCTGATGGGGCATATAAAACATACGAGGTGAACATTGCAGGCGTGCCGTATTAGCAACAACGACTATCGGTAAAGGTTACACGGGCCTTCGTAAATTTTGCAGCTTGATGAATATGCCAAAACCAATGACAAAAAAATCCTTTGAACAAAATTGCAGTGTGGTATTTCCGTGATAAACTACTACAAGCACGCTCGTAATATCATTATGCATTTAAAGTGTATTTTGGTCAATCGTACATAGTAATGCTATTCTAATTTAATTATATTGATTTAATTGTTACTGCCTAAATGTGTTGATATTTATTTATACCAATGACTCTTGTTTACATTCAATGTTATTACTTTGTGTTGAGCTATTAGTATCACTTGTATATTGATGTTGATGATTGATGAAAATAAAATATGAATGAATGAATGAATTCTAAATCCTGTAATAAAATTGTAAACAATATGGCGGACTACAATATGAAACAGGCAGCCAAGACTGCAGTAAAAGCAACCGGTAATAACAACCTTACAGTGACCTCAGATGGTGCGTGGTCAAGACGCGGATTTGCTTCAAACAATGGTCTTGTGGCTGTGATGTCGACAGTAACCGATCAAGTTGTGGATGTTGAGGTCATGGGTAATGCAAAGCATACACTATTTGGGATAAGAACGAAGGAAGTGAGGAATATGATCAATGGAAACTCAAACACAAATGCAGTATAAACCACGATGGATCTTCCGGCAAGATGGAATCTGATGGGGCAAAGAAGATCTGGGAACGTTCAATGGAGAAACATGGAGTTATGTACACAACAATGGTTGGAGATGGGGATTCATCAACCTTTGAAACAATTAAAAATTCTTATGATGGAATTAAGGTTGAAAAGGGGGAATGCATTGGGCACGTGCAGAAGAGGGTGGGAAAATGACTCCGGGAGCTCGCAAAGAAGCACACGAAGAACTGCAACCCCCTTTCGGATGGAAAGGGTCTTGGAGGAATGGGGAGATTGACTGTCGCCGCACTGTGCCTGCGCATTGTCGCAAATCGGCCACAAATTTTTGTTGTTGTATGATTGTCAGCCGGTGGAATAGTCACAGAATTGTTCAGTACTTCCGTGTTTATGCCAGGCTGGTTTATCATGCTCATGCTGCTACAGTAGGCCTACATTGAAAAATATATATATACAAATTGCGACAAGGCAATGTTGTTTTTCCACTGCCAGAGATTGCAAGAGGTGAATGCATGACCTACAAAAATTGGTCCCTGGAAATCAATTTGTATGATAATTAAAATGTGTTACTAATGTTGCTATTATGTTTTTGTTTTTTTACAGGTACTTAGATAAATAAACAAACAAACATGTGGTCAGCAATAAGGAAGTTGGAGATTGTTGAGTTGCCAGGGCTGCCGGAGAGGTGGCTCAGAGAAGCAGATGGTGGGCTA
Source organism: Amphiura filiformis (assembly GCF_039555335.1). Classification (NCBI taxonomy): domain Eukaryota; kingdom Metazoa; phylum Echinodermata; class Ophiuroidea; order Amphilepidida; family Amphiuridae; genus Amphiura; species Amphiura filiformis. The sequence continues at coordinate 1,682,438 of NW_027305490.1, read as the reverse complement.
AGGAAAGAGATGCTGTGGAGCGAGGAGGTAGAGAGAGAGGAGAGGGAGGAGGCGGAATGGGAGAAGAAGGAGGCAACGGAAACGGAAGAGGCGGCGAGGAGAAGACAAGAAGCAGAAGAAAGCCGCATTGAAAGAAAGCAAGAGGGACAGACTCTGATGAAGAGAGAGATGCCTATGTCATCTGTAGCTTGTGAGAGTGCATTTTCCACCCAGAACTGTACTTTTAGAAGGCTCACTGCTTCCAACCTACAGAACCTGATGACCATTCATGCTGCAGTGGCAGATGACTTCAACTTTGATAGAGCAAAATTTTGCACTATGGGAAGCCTCTGCAGCAAGAATGATCAAGAACTTACTACTAGAAGTGGTCATTGTTTTCTAAAATGGTTTCTAATCTGGTGACTAGCGCAGAGATCCATGACCGCAAACACGCTGAAATATAACTCCAGCAAGATCTAACAGCAAGAAACAACAAAGAACTATAGATCAATACTCCTTAGGCTCTGATAGTGATGGAGAAAGGAGCGGCTACTCGAAGTTGGAAAATTTTTGAAACTCAAAGATCCGGAAGAAAAATCCCATCTGGGGTTAAACTGCAATAATTTCACATATCAACAGTGACGAGGTACAAAAATGTAACTCAAGCAGAAGATGGTGGTTTGGGAGAGTTAGGAGCCATCAAAGACCTGATTAAACTTGTTACAGATGACCCAGGACCAAATTCAGATACAGCTACGCCAACCACAACGACAATTTCTACGACAGCCCCTAAAAAAAAAAAACCACTGGACTGAAAGTTATCAAGAATGCATTTAAGATCAGCGGACAGATTGGTAAGGCAAACCATAAGAACAGACTGACTTACTCCAGTCTGATCCATCAGATTGATAGTGGGATCAGCAAGAAGTATGCAGAAAAAGAAGTGGTAGAAGCCATCATCAAAGCAATTTCACCAGGTGTCAGACTTCGAAGCTATCTGGAGAGCTGCCCTAGTCTCTCGCTAGCGCAAGTGAAACAAGTATTACGTAGTCACTACCAGGAACAGGCTGCTACTGAACTGTATCATGAACTCACCGTGGCACGACAAGAGAAGAGCGAGACGCCTCAGGAGTTTGTGATGCAGGCATTAGATCTGTGGCAGAAGATCATCGTGGCATCAACCACTGATGACTCTGGCATCAAATATGACCACGCCACAGCCAGGGACCTCTTCCAAATGGCTGTGAAGTCCGGACTCCAGAACGACAAGGAACGTCCGGGAGACAGGCAGTGACCCAACCAGCACATATGTCCCCACAAATATGCCATTTAACACCAAAACATCAAAAACTGGTCAAGCTTGTAGGACACAAGTGTACCATTTGTAGCAGCATTAATGGAAAGGCTGTGACAGCTCTTTGGGACACTGGGGCCCAGGTATCAGTGATCTCTCGAGGATGGTGAAAGAAGAATCTTCCAAATGTTCAACTCCGACCCCTCACTGACCTGTTGGACCCAGATACTGACCTTCAGCTGAGCGTAGCCAATGGTACACGGATACCATATGATGGCTGGATACCCGTCATCCTAGACATGTCACTGGATGGAAAGGTAGCCCAACAGATTTCAGTTCCATTTCTGATTTCTCTAGATCCACTGTCTGACTCCATCATCGGGTATAATGTAATCGAGGAAATTATAAGAGGACCCACAAATGCACGAAAACCTACCATTAAAGCGATCATAAACCTTGTCAACACAAATGACCCCTGTGAAGTAAAGGCCGGCAAAACAGATATGGTTGTTCCGGGAGAGCAGCAAGTTCTTATCACATGCCGAATACACCTAGGACTATAACCGGACAGTTTACCACACTCTTCTTTCCTGACGAGCTGGAATGCAGGTCCAGTGGGTTACAGGTACCAGAACTGGATTGCAAGGAAGGATGCATGGGGAAATGACAAGTTGATGAAAAATCTACTGCTGAGCTACCCCCACCTCCATTAGATCGAACCAGCCACTCCCTTCAATTTCTCATCCACCTCCCTCAACTGCTGAGCCATCTTCACCTCCATCTTGCAGCAGTCAGCCATCTAACCCGCCATTAAGTATGTGCCAATGCAATCCATTTGGAATGAAGCAGGCACTGAGTAGGTCCTTGAAGAAAACAAGAAATAATTTACCAAAGGACTCAAGTCAAAAGGCCAATTTGTTGTCAAATATCATACATGTAGCAACAGATCTGTCACTAAACAAGGACTATGTTCTTCTAGGATGTACCATTCTTGAGTTATAATCGAAAAGGTCAAAGGTTAGGCTTTTGGCTCTATGAGGGCCAAAAACATTAAAGTGCTCCGATGTTGCAAAAAGAGGTGTCAAAATCTTCATTTTGATAAATCAATTCAAATAAGGATAGGACTGCACCATCTTGGATGTTTCGTTACCTAGGTAACAGAGCAAAATAAGTCAAGGTCAATGGGCCTCAATGGTACTTTTCAAATATTTTTGCAATTTTCATTACAGGTTGAAGCAGCAAAGACCCTTGACAATGGCCAGCAAGTCAGAAATGTCAGAATTAAAGAAGACAACACAGATATGCAATTATCCAAAAGCCCTGTCAAAATAGGTAAAAATCAAGGCTACCAATAGTAGTGTTAAAAAGAAGAGCTACCTTAGAGAATTGGCATTAAGCACACTGCAGATCTACAGATGTTGAGGTTAATATAATACATCACGTATTGAATTTTACTTATGTCTATTGAATACACTGGATATTTAAAAATAAAATGTACATGTTTTCAGGTCAAAAAACATTTTCATTGTGAACATTATGGCATTAATGCATGAAAACAGGCAAAATTTATATTTTGTTTTTGCTTTTTTCTTTCAATATACTTTTAGATGAAGCCCATAACAATGCAAAATTGGAACAAAAGTTCACTTTTAATATATTATATATTATTTATTACTAACATTTAATAATTAAATTAATTTGATAATGACCCATGCTGGAGATAAGAATGGCTTCACTGCTAGAGCTGGATTTATATTTGAAGTTAGCAAATCAGAGGGGGACTGTCATGGTGAGATGAATGCTGCCAAATATGAACGGTGGTCTACTGAACAGCTATTGCCCAATTTGAAGCCAAATTGTGATTGTGTTTGACAATGCCTCCTATCATAGTGCCCAGGAAGAATTGCTGCCCAGAAAGGGGTGGAGAAAGGCGACTTTCCAGAAGCTTGGCATTCAAGCCTGGCTAACTAGGAAACATATACCATATTATGAAGATGATCATTGCAGAGCTTCTTCAACTGGTGGATCCAATACGCCCCATTTACAGCCATAAGAGAGTGGATAACTGGCCAATTTATAACTATTAAATTAAATATCATTTTTGTATTTCTTCAGTTTCCAACTTCAGACAGTTTTAATGGTGAAATAATAGCTATAGAAGAGAAGAATAATAGCGTCAGCAGCAGCTGAATTCCAGTATGTCATAACAATTTGCATTGAGGACTATTCAGATGAAGGAGTCAAAGAAGTCATGGCAACAGAACAAATCCTGTATGGAACACTACAAATACAGAATACCAAATATATATTGAAAACACTTGAGTAGCTAATGAGTACATCTATATACAAGCTATGTCATAAGAAATTAATATATGGTCATCTTTCATTTTTAAACTAGACATATGAAAGGAGCGAGAGATGAGAGGGAGGAGGAGCCGACTGAGCGGGACGTGGTCATGGTGGTCGACATTATCAAATACGCAAGTGGAGGCAGTAACACCCGTCATGCCCGCCCTGACCATACCGGTAGTCAGAGAGGTTATCAACAAGCCATTTCAACATGTTCAAAACACCTCTGGCCCTTCTCATCGTGCTGATGATCGCAAAGAGAACCCATGGCGGAGGAAGAAATATTTGGGATACTGTGGTAGATCACCCTTATGTAATGTGATCAATTACATAAACTTTTATAGTCATGAACATATAACATTCGTTTCAAACATAACTAACATTACATGTAAAATTGTTCGCATATAAGTTATTCTCATTGATGTTTATACTACAGGCTGTATCAAAATGTTTGGTACCCATAAGTTTTTGGTGATTATTGACAAGTCTGTTCTTCAATATGCAGCATTGGATCCTCTTGAAATGCCCATGATTGATAGTTTTATGACCTTTCATAACATTAATCTATAAATAAGGTAGCTCCTATGTGGCATTTTGTTGCAGTAGTCTTGTCCAAAATCACTGAAACCTGTTGAGTACCAATCATTTTGATACACCCTGTATTTGTTTCTTTTTAGATGCATCTGATGAGACTCCTGTACGAAAGCGGAAATGGTGTAAACTTCCCTTTGCCCTCGTGGAAAATAGCAGGAAGCGTCAAAAGACCTTTGAACAGAAAAAATCTCGCGTGATTGAAACTACATAGAGATTGTTATTACATGTATAATGAATTAATATTTGTTTAAAAGATCATCACTAACCTATTCAATTCATGAAAGAAAGAAGGAAGGAAAAAACAAACAAAACAAAAAACACATCCCTATCGCCATCTCAAAATATCACTTTTGTCAATATTCAAAATAAGTGCATAGGCCTACAACTAATAACCCTAATCTTCGCCTCTAACTCTGCTTCAGTGCTCTCACGTTGAGTGTTGTCCACTTCACTTGCCAATTCTTCTTGAATTCTATAAAAGAATTCTATAAGTTCGCCTTTTTTCGCTTTCTTGCGTTTTTTTAATTTTATAATCATCCTCCATGATTGAAGCAATATCATTGGGAAGTTGATCCAGGCTTTGGATAATGATTTGGTCAATCTGTTTGATCGTCTTTGAATGAATTCCTCTTGCAAACTCGGCTTCCTCGCTTGTCACCGCGATTGTATGATTACTGGGCTCTTTTCTGTTTATCTTGTCAGCAAAACTTGCAATGGCAGCTGACAAAATTAAAGCATTGCTTATCAGTATTTTATTATTTTATGAAATCTTAACTATCAACAAGTCTCTATGTAATAATCATTCTTTGGATTTTCAATCATTTTCCTGTTGCAGTGAGTTTCTAAAACAATTAGATGAAGACTGTCCATTCTGGTATGAAACAACTAACCAGAGGTTCAAGTCCGGTTCACTCAACAGGGAACTTTTTGACGCTGAGGATGATGGCAATCTGTTTAGACTTCATACTCTTCAACCAAGACTGAGAGACGGTGTGAGCATTATTCATTGCAGGGAGGGCATCTTGCCCTATCACAGGTGCAAGCACTGCCCGCACTCAAATATCATTCTATGGATTCTTAATTATTTTCCTGTTGCAGTGAGTTTCTAAAACAATTAGATGAAGACTGTCCATTCTGGTATGAAACAACTAACCAGAGGTTCAAGTCCGGTTCACTCAACAGGGAACTTTTGACGCTGAGGATGATGGCAATCTGTTTAGACTTCATACTCTTCAACCAAGACTGAGAGACGGTGTGAGCATTATTCATTGCAGGGAGGGCATCTTGCCCTATCACAGGTGCAAGCACTGCCCATACCAAATATCATTCTATGGATTCTTAATTATTTTCCTGTTGCAGTGAGTTTCTAAAACAATTAGATGAAGACTGATGTCCATTCTGGTATGAAACAACTAACCAGAGGTTCAAGTCCGTTCACTCAACAGGGAACTTTTGACGCTGAGGATGATGGCAATCTGTTTAGACTTCATACTCTTCAACCAAGACTGAGAGACGGTGTGAGCATTATTCATTGCAGGGAGGGCATCTTGCCCTATCACAGGTGCAAGCACTGCCCGTGCCAAATATCATTCTATGGATTCTTAATTATTTTCCTGTTGCAGTGAGTTTCTAAAACAATTAGATGAAGACTGTCCATTCTGGTATGAAACAACTAACCAGAGGTTCAAGTACGGTTCACTCAACAGGGAACTTTTGACGCTGAGGATGATGGCAATCTGTTTACACTTCATACTCTTCAACCAAGACTTGGAGACGGTGTGAGCATTATTCATTGCAGGGAGGGCATCTTGCCCTATCACAGGTGCAAGCACTGCCCATACCAAATATCATTCTATGGATTCTTAATCATTTTCCTGTTGCAGTGAGTTTCTAAAACAATTAGATGAAGACTGTCCATTCTGGTATGAAACAACTAACCAGAGGTTCAAGTCCGGTTCACTCAACAGGGAACCACCGAGATCTGGCAATCTGTTTAGACTTCATACTCTTCAACCAAGACTGAGAGACGGTGTGAGCATTATTCATTGCAGGGAGGGCATCTTGCCCTATCACAGGTGCAAGCACTGCCCGCACCAAATATCATTCTATGGATTCTTAATTATTTTCCTGTTGCAGTGAGTTTCTAAAACAATTAGATGAAGACTGTCCATTCTGGTATGAAACAACTAACCAGAGGTTCAAGTCCGGTTCACTCAACAGGGAACTTTTGACGCTGAGGATGATGGCAATCTGTTTAGACTTCATACTCTTCAACCAAGACTGAGAGACGGTGTGAGCATTATTCATTGCAGGGAGGGCATCTTGCCCTATCACAGGTGCAAGCACTGCCCGCACTCAAATATCATTCTATGGATTCTTAATTATTTTCCTGTTGCAGTGAGTTTCTAAAACAATTAGATGAAGACTGTCCATTCTGGTATGAAACAACTAACCAGAGGTTCAAGTCCGGTTCACTCAACAGGGAACTTTTGACGCTGAGGATGATGGCAATCTGTTTACACTTCATACTCTTCAACCAAGACTGAGAGACGGTGTGAGCATTATTCATTGCAGGGAGGGCATCTTGCCCTATCACAGGTGCAAGCACTGCCCGTACCAAATATCATTCTATGGATTCTTAATTATTTTCCTGTTGCAGTGAGTTTCTAAAACAATTAGATGAAGACTGTCCATTCTGGTATGAAACGACTAACAGTCGGGGCCACTCACTCGATCCAGCGTGACCGCTGCATTGAGCGATCACGCTCGATGCAGCAAACATTCACGCTCCATGAGGCGAGATCTCAATCACACACACGTCGGGCTTCACTACACTATGTCACTCGAAGCTACACTGAATGTTTTTCGTTCCTAGTAAGTGTTTCTAGATTGTTTAAGTTTTGACCGGGTGAAAAAAAAATCACAGAGTAATTCAGTTGTGGCAACGGCAAAGCCGAATGGTACGTCGCTGCTACGCCGTATTGAGCGTGCCCGCTTGATTGAGCAATACCAACGTGACTTGCAATTTATTATAGGCCTAATCATGCGTGATACATGTATAAACAAAATGTTTGATATTGACCCATTTCGACTTATCCATTACAGGTATAGGTACTTTTGCTTTTTACTCACAGCTCGGGCAGGATTGACTTCAAAATTAATGCCTTGCTATCTGCAAAATATTGCATTTTTTGCAGAAACTTTTAACAATTGGAAACAAAACTGTAGGATTTTCTTCTTTTTTTTTCTTCAGGTTAGTCGGCAATGAAAATTCTGTTCAAGTGTAGCCTAAAACTTTAAAACAATTCACCTCTAATAAATGCCCCCTTACTTTGCATCGATCGGAGTGGGGCATTAGAGATAATATTTATTATAATCCGACTTACTGTTGTTTATTTAATCTCTATCTCCTGGCTCTACCTCTTCCTCCTCCTCCTCTTGCATTCTCAGAACTGTTACTTCTTCCACAGCTTCCACCGCCTCATAGTACAGTTTCAAGTAGTCTATTTTTTGTTGCTGGTCTTCAGTTTCTTAAGACTTATTTCCAGTTCTTGCAGTCCTGCCTCCCTAACGAGTTTCGAAATTTCATCTTTTATTTCATCCTTTGTCTTGTTCTCTATGTTTTCTCCGTGGTCCCGCTCTGCCTTTGTTATGTACAATGTTTTACTTATTCTTTTACTTCCGAATAAACCGCTCTCCTTAAGATCATCCTTGTACTGTTGGTAACATGTTTGCATTGTTTGAAGCATGTTCGGCAAGTCATAGTCTAAGCTTTCTTCGCCAGTTATGCTTGCCATCCTACTTGCTTGACGCGGTGATTCCAGCAGTCCCGAATCACGGATTTCCCGACGAAACATCGTTTCTTCATGTTCATGTTTCTGTGGCACTTTACTACCGCATGTGGAAGATGGACTAAATGAACAAGAGTATGTAGAGAAATCGGGGGAAGATGAAGTTAGGCCAATGGACACAGAAGATCAGCAAGTAGTGGAAGATGTGGGAGGAGAAAATGACAAGCAACAGCAGATGGAAAATGACATGGAAGAAAATGAAAATGCAAGAGAAGAAGAACAACAAAACTTACCAAAGCAACAGCATGTGGAAGATGGACCAAATGAGCAACAGCAGGTAATATAGATGGTAGCATCCAGGATTTTCAGTTGGGGCGTAGTAATATGATGACAAATCGAATTGTAAAGGTTTTTCAGAAGGTGTTTAGCCTTTAGAAGGTTTAACCGTAAAACTTTGTACAATAAACAAAATACTTTTACCGATCTTGAAAAAATAAACATGATCTCATAATTCTTTTCTCTTTTTTCCCTTTTGTGTTCTTCTTTCTCTGTGTAAATTTTAGGTTCCACCACTGCCTGTTAATATGGAAGCTGGTAAAGAAGCGCCACCGCCTGTTGGATCCGTGCCTGAAGCCGATAACATAGAAGCTGGTAAAGAAGCGCAAGGAGCCAAGAAAAGGAAATATACAAGAAGGAATTTTAGTGATCCGATACATTCCGGAAGAGATCAATAACACTTATAAATAACGGGGAAACACTGCATAAACTGACAAATTGTCATGTCAATGTGGAAGTAATAGCCACTTGGCCTGGGGAAAAGATAGGAAATGGCAATCGCCAGGTTTCCCAGCTGCCCCCGGTCCAGCTGCTGCTCAGCAATCTGCAACCGTGACAAGTAGCATTTCTAGTAGACCAGAAAATCCACCGGGTAAAAGTCCCCAGAAGCGTGTTAATACTCCCATGGCAGAGCATGATGAGGCAAATGAGCCTACAACTTCAGGGACAACTTCAGGGGCATCAAAGAAGCGCGGCGAAGAAAAGCGTGGAAAGAAAAAAGCGCGAGCTCAACAATCTAAAGACGAGTGTGCCGCTTATGGATCGAGTTTGATAGCCCCTGCGGATATGCTAATGCAAGATGCTTATTGGCTAAATTGCCAACATAAAGGGGGAAAGCGGGGTTGTTCTTACTGGGTACACTCAACATGTACTGGTATTTATTATCCGGATACCAGGGCAGGGCGGTGTGCCCTTGACAGATGGGCGCCCTCCCATTTTTTTTGTACCGCTCACATGCCAGGCTCACATATGCCATCTGGCTTGGGTAAGAAAAAGAAGTAGTAATGCATTATTAGCATATCATCGTTGTTTAAACACAAAAATGCATGAAAACAGGTTTAGAAAATGCATTGTTACTGTTAGTTTAAAACAGTTTTTAGAAATGCATTGTTAGTTACTTGAAAATTAAAAGAATTAGGCATTGTGCCTTGCGTTACTTGTTAGTTGAATAAACTACAATACCAAACTTGAACTACCTTCACTTGTTTGTGTGTTTTACTCTTTTGCATCTCAACTCAATTTGTTTTACTGCTTTCAAATCGTTTCAAAGCACTCTTGACACTTGACAGAGAAGGTAGTTAGACATGTTTACTTGAATTATTTTTAAATCCTTGCTCATTTCAAAAACATTCCTTCTCTTCTGAATCTCCACAGAAAGTCCAATGAGGTTAAATCACATTGTTTCATCCATCTACATTAGTAGTACTACACAGCGCCCATATCATTGACATATCTCAAAGTTATAGTAATTGTACGCACGAATGTGCGATATCACGCCAATGTAGCGACATCACGCCTAATGTAGCAACATCCGGTGTCGAATGGGCGTGATGAATCACGTGTTCAAAACATGTGATACACATGAATAAAATTAATGGTGAGCTATTTTCAGCGTTTAATAATGAACTACAAGCTAATACAATGACATTTAATTAACTATTATTCCATATTATGCCTGGATTCAAAAGATATAACAATATTGCTTGATCGAGCGTGTACGCTCTATCGAGCCGTGCACTCGGCTGCTTGATCCAGCGGGCCGCTTGATCCAGTGGGCCGCTCAATCGAGCGAGTGGCCCCGACTGAATGGCGGCAAAGGTCAAACGGACATCTACCCCTGTCAAGTTATATGACCAAAAACGATTTAAACCAGATTTAAACAACTCTATCTTAGAGCTTCAGGGGATGGATACTCCTTTAGAGTGTGACAAAAGAAAAGTTGAAAGCCTCGAGGATATTGTAAAAGAGACAATTTCCAAAATCATGCCAAGCATGGCAGAGTCGCAGAATTCGACAGGCAGTTACAAACCAAAGCGTGGAAGTAACAGTAATAACAGCAACATCGAGGATATTGTGTCAAGTGTATTGAACAAACTGGTACCGGTAATAGTTGCATCGGTGGCTGAGGCCGTCAACCAAGCCACTAAGCATGCTTTTGAGGAAAATCACAAGAGGGAACTAGCTAAAGAAGAGAAGTTTCAACGTCTCTCTACTCAGCCACTATAACTATGATAAACTTGAACAATATTCACGCCGAGAGACCATTCGTGTTGCAGGTATTAAAGGTGAAGTTGGTGACAATGAAGATAAGTTAATTGATGAGCTTATTGACATTGGTAATTAATGCTATTGACGTACAGATTAAGAAGGAAGATATCTCCGTAGCCCACAGAGTGGGCAAACCGGGTGGTGACAAGGCTCGTCCTGTTCTGTTTAAGTTCATCTCAAGAAGGTCAAAGGATAAGCTCATGCAAAGCAGGAAAAAACTTAAAGACAATCCCTTGTACAAAGGGAAGATCTATCTCAATGATGATCTTACCCCACTTAGAGCAAGATTACTAGCCTATGCTAAGAGTGTGCCTGGAGTTCAGCGTGTGAACAGTGCAAATGGGAAGATCCATTGCAATCTTGAAAAGAAAAATGTCAGTAAATTCACTGATTCGTAGGATCCGCCGATCGGTGAACACACCAATATGTCTGTACTGCTGCGCAACGCACTGGCAAATCAGTAATGTTAGCCTTTTAATGCAATAAGCCGAGTTCCTCTTGGGTAAGGGTTGTCTACCATCAACTTCATTGACAAGCTTATTCCCTGCCTCACACCCGGCACCCCCTTAACCAGATGATAATCTCACTGATGTTTAATTCTTCTTTACCCTCAACAGATCATGAAGCCAAGAGAGATGGTCTGTTATTCCTAGATGAGGACTCCATTAAAGAAATCATCCAGCCTGTGGGACCGAGCTTAATTTTTCATGAAGAAATTGAAAGAGCTACTTAATATACAATTGTCAATGTATACACCTGTGTTAAATATGGCTTATAAATGTTTGCCTAAAATGTAGCAAGTTCGTACCTGGTGATGATAAAGAATTTCTTTGGCAACTACAACATGTGCACGATTTCATTAAGGGTCACATTTTTACTCATAGTACTATGATATGCATGCAGGAGGGATGCCAAAGAACATATTCCGGAAGAACAGAGCAGTTTAGACGGCATTTAGCAACTACTAGCCCTGCTAGACCACATCATCACATGGATCTGGTTCATGACACAGGAGATGGAAGGTTTCTTATGCCAGGAAAACTACCACAACGCGGTGAGGAAGCAACATAAGATGCACGCGATGCGTATGACGTGAAAGGAATAAGCATAGAATGCGCAGAAGAGGTTGATATCTTCAATCCTAATATCTTTCCATGTGTAGGAGATTCTAGACCGACATCTTCAATCCTAAGGTATTTCCATGCGTACTGAAGAAGATTCTAGACAGACATCTTCAATCCTGATGTATTTCCATGCGTACTGAAGAAGATTCTAGACAGACATCTTCAATCCTGATGTATTTCCATGCGTACTGAAGAAGATTCTAGACAGACATCTTCAATCCTGATGTATTTCCATGCGTACTGAAGAAGATTCTAGACAGACATCTTCAATCCTGATGTATTTCCATGCGTACAGAAGAAGATTCTAGACAGACATCTTCAATCCTAATGTATTTCCATGCGTACAGAAGAAGATTCTAGACAGACATCTTCAATCCTAATGTATTTCCATGAGTACAGAAGAAGATTTTAGACCGACATCTTCAATCCCAATGTATTCCCATGAGTACAGAAGATGATTCTAGATCGACATCTTCAATCCCAATGTATTCCCATGAGTACAGAAGAAGATTCTAGACCGACATCTTCAATCCTAATGTTTTTCCATGTGTACAGAAGATTCTAGACCAACATAAAGAAGCCACTGTAGTTTCTCGTACTGCAGTAAAAAGCTCATTTGGTGCTGTAACACCTATTCACACCTAACAACAACTACTTCAAAGTAGAGTTTTAAGACGTCCAACATACCAGAGGTTTCATTGGAAGGTACATCAAGTTTGCCCCAATATGAGAAATCAAGCAGTATCTGGAAGGCTTATGGTTTGCCTGTGATGATCACCCTCTATGTGCACATAGACGGAGATCAACTCACACCAGGTGGACCTGCTCAAGATTTAAACATTGTAGCTCAAATGACTTTACTGTTGTACCAATTCTGTTCATTTGTCTCCTGCTTTTAGAGTAATATTGAAATTGTCTGAAGGTCAACAAAGTCCTGCCTAGTGTAGAAGTTCAAGCAAAGAAACTGCTGCATCCAGACAGTTGATTGGTCAAACTCAAAGATATGGATGTATATGACTCTTGATTTAAAGACGTTATTTGCAAACAGGCAATAATCATACACCACAACAACACATGATCCATGTGATGAGTTACCAGAGTATATAAATGAGGAACACTTAGACACAGTATTTGAAATTGCTAGTCAACAAATCTGTGTTGGTAATCATCACAAAGAGCTCATGCAGGAAAACCAGGTGTTCCGGAATTGTAGTGGTGACATTCTAGCAGTTGTCAAGAACAATGTTATTCAAGGGGATTTCCAGCTCTACTGCTTATTCCAGAAAAATACAGAATTCTTTTAATAAAAAATATATTATCCTGTTTTGCCAAATGAAACATAGCTAAATCCTAATCCTTTAGTTAGTCCTAACTAACAATTAAAGTGAAACTTTAATATTTAGCCAATTTTTGGAAATAAGGGCCAAAAAACATGCATTTTTAGGGTGTTTTTCATATGTTGTGACAATGAAGCCCAAAGACTTGTACTAAGACTAATTTCAGTTTATGCATTCTATATTTTGGAAAAGACGTGTTTCATTCTTATAACCAACCATTTAATTAAATTAACAAAAAAAATTAGAGCAAGATTTTGGCATATACTCAAGTTTTTTAAATGCTTAAACTTGTTCCAAGTCTGTTTTTTGTGATTGTCAGAAAACATCTCGAAAATACATGTTTTTGGCTCTTTTTTCAAGATATGAGTAAAATAGTGAACTTTTTCTTTTATCTCCAGTTCGGAAGGACTAATTGAATGATTAGGATTGAGCTATGTTTCATTTGGCAGAACTTGATAATGTTTTTTTAATCCCAAGAAATTAGTGCTGTATTTTGTCTGGAATGGGGAGTAATGCAAAACAATGCATTATTTGTCAGAAATATAAAGACGACTAGTATGCCTGGGCTGGACAAGAGGGCAAAACAACTGCTAAACCTGGGGATACATCTTCCAATGCTTGCAATGACCAGATGCCAAAAGAAGTCTTAATAAAGATGAAGTTACAAGAAGAAAAATTGGCACTTAAAAAACAGGTGACTTCCATGAAAGAACTCTTCAAATCTTTGATGGATGCAGAAGCCATGGTGATACATGTAGACACTGAATAAAGTTCAAGCATTACTGGTGTAGTGCCCCATAATGCAACCCATTTGAATAGAATTTTACCAGAAGGGACACCACATCGACTCCTTTGGGAAGAGCAGAAAAATATTGTTCTCTCTCTGATTCCCGCCAAATGTGATGGCACCCTGCAATCATATGCTGGTGCGTTGTACTGTATGAGAAATCACTAGATTTGCATTTTTTTCATGCAGATTAAACAAATGATATTCAAGATTTGAAAATGATGGTTGAATTTCATGCTAAAGAAATGCCTCTCTTGTAATTTTTGTATGATGATCTTTATATTCCTGAATCCTACAGGAAATACTCAGACATGGAACAAAAATCTGGAGATAGCAAACATGAAGGTGGACAAGCAGCAACTCCTCCAAAAGGTGTTAATTCTGGAGGACAGGCTGAAATTATATGATGGGTGAGTTACACAGAAATAAGCTTTTTTTTTGGTTTAAGAAGTTCAATGAAATAAAAAAAGTTTGCTTGGATTCATTCAGCAGTACATTCAGAAAGACACTCATCAATTCCACAAGAGTAATACCCACATCAAAACATGCAAATGTATTTTTAGTTAATTGTTGAAATGCATGTAACATAGTGTTGAAATATTTGACAAGTGACTTTAAAAAGTATGTTTTGAGGGCTATTTCACACTTAGTGTGTGTGTGTGCACTTCGAGTGTCACGGAGGGTCAATATTCAACTTCTCCAAAATCAAATAAATGACCGCTTATACTTATAGGTAGCTTTGCTCCAAAGCCAACCTATTTTCCATCCAATTGAAAGAAAAAATGAAAAACCATGCCATATGCCCTCTGACACTAATAGTAAAGACCAACTGCAGGTCCTCGCCTGGCGGCTCGGTGAGTGGACTTTCGCGGTTGGTGGGTTTTGTAGATCAATACCTCAGGTAGACAGTGATCTTTACTGCATAGTGGTCCTACTGCATAGTGGTCCTACTTACTTGTTGGTGACTTTGTAGCTTGCCTATAGCTCTGTACATGTACTGCTGGGAGTGGTATTAATTTTTTACAGAATGGTCTAAACCAGGCAGGGATTGGCCTATATATATTTTCTTTACTAGTCACTTGCTTGGGTTTATTTTACTTGAGATCACTGGATCTTCTAAGGTACTGCGAGGGCTCTGATCAAGAGCTAACTTATAGGTTGGAATTGCAACCAGCCTAATCACGAAGCTCCAGTGGCCAAGTGGTTAAGGCACAGGTCTTGTAATCATGAGATCCTAAGTTCTCAAGTCATCCGATGATGTGTTTCTTTTGCATGCACAATTAAACATCAATGTGTATAACAGGGCTGTAGCAAGTGGGGAGGCTTCCCCAGGTTGCTGCAGATTGTGATGAGAGTGTTGCAATACCCTCCGCTCAATGGCTTGGACTCCAGTTCTGGTGCAGTAGAACTTCAGCAGCTGTTATGAAGAACACAGGTAGAGTGAAAGTAAAGATGATGATATCAGCTCGTCAACATAGGAAGCATCATGCTGACACTTATTATGCTTCTGCAATATTCTGTTATCAGAAGGAATTTGCGCTTAAGTTTTGTGAGGTTCCGATATTTGTCTGTGAAGACGACAAGCATACAATTAAAGTTGGTGAACCAAACTATCCAGTGGCAGCTGTTGAAAGGGGTAAGCAGGTCATCGTCGAACTAAATCAAAGAATGACTGTTGGTGACCATGATTTCACTAGATTCTCATTGAGTCCATTGGTGAGCTTCATTGCAAACATTCAAGAGGACATTGATGGGTCATTTTAGTATGGAGAAGTTCATGTTGGCCTCAAAGAAAACTGCTTTGAACCATCATCAGCATGCAGACACGCATGTGAACTTAACAAACTGTTAACTTAAAAGTCAAACCAACCTGTGGAGTGTTATTATCATGACAGTGGGCCCGACCATAACATCCAGTTTGCAAGGACACAGTTAACTAACATTGCCTATTTCCTCCAGTGGGATTTGGACATGTTAATGTCTGTGCAAACACCCCCACATCACAGCTGGAAGAAGCCTGCTGAGCGTGTCATGTCGAACTTAAATTTAGGACATCAAGGTGTGGGAGTTTTGAGAAATGAGATGGCAACTCTGAAGTCCAAAATAAAATCCGCGAACAAAATCAAGGCCATCTGCAATCTTGCAAAGAAGGAGGGAAATCTAAGAGAGGAAGTGATTGACTGCATTTAGCCAGCAAACCAGCAAAGGAAAAGTGTTTTTTCAAGAGGCTGAAAATTGAAAGGAAAGAACTTCCAATAATGGATGGAATTGGATTTGGTCTGTTCATGTGAGGCCCTTTATTTCCAGTCTAATTTTTTTTGTTGAGGAACAAGTATAGTAAAACCCTTCTACATCAACATGTCCTCCCGCCCTCTATCTTATCTTTTTCTCATCCATAACATTAAAGTCCTTGTGGTTCAATGTCTCCACAAGCAATTCACTGGTCATGCATTGAAGAAACGTCTGATTTATCAAAATTCTGAACCAGGTATTGCTTTTCAACTTGCCTAGCCCAAACACATCACTTTCAGAAATCATCTGTAGATAGAATATCCTTCAAGGTAAATTGATTGAAGATTTGCAGTAACATCTCTTCACACCTAACAACTAAATTGGATTGCAGATAGTGAGCCATTTTTAAGACATCCAACACAGTAGTGGTTTAATTGGAAGGTCCATCAAGTTTGCCCAAGTATGAGAAATCAAGCAGAATCTGGAAGGCTTATGGTTTGCCTGTGATGGTAGCTTCTGAAGCATGGCTTTCATGAAATTCTGATGTAAACATTGTGTGGAAGAAGTCGCTATTTGAGGCGAGAACTGCTTTATGAGCTTCAAATGATGTGTCGCCGACTTTTATGGTGATATCACAAAGGTTCTGTTTTCTTGAAGTCTATGAAGATCCTCACATACTTTCTGGACATGATCAAGTAAACAGCAATTTTCGGTATGCCCTTTGTTGCTTATTTTCAGGCTATGTTCTGCATCTGCCATCTTGTCATCTGAAGTTTAGCAACTACTAGCCCTGTTAGACCACATGGATCTAGTTCATGACACGGGAGATGGAAGGTTTCTTGTGCCAGAAAGCTACCACAACATGGTGAGGAAGTAACATGAGATGCACGCGATGCATATGATATGAAAGGAATAAGCATAGAATGTGCAGAAGAGGTCGATATCTTCATGTGTAGAAGATTCTAGACCGACATCTTCAATCCTAATGTATTTCCATGCGTACTGAAGAAGATTCTAGACAGACATCTTCAATCCTAAGGTATTCCCATGAGTACAGAAGAAGATTCTAGACCGACATCTTCAATCCTAAGGTATTCCCATGAGTACAGAAGAAGATTCTAGACCGACATCTTCAATCCTAATGTATTTCCATGCGTACTGAAGAAGATTTTAGACCGACATCTTCAATCCTAATGTATACAGAAGAAGATTCTAGACAGACATCTTCAATCCTAAGGTATTCCCATGAGTACAGAAGAAGATTCTAGACCGACATCTTCAATCCTAATGTATTTCCATGCGTACTGAAGAAGATTTTAGACCGACATCTTCAATCCTAATGTATACAGAAGAAGATTAGACCGACATCTTCAAACGTGTTTCCATGCGTACTGAAGAAGATTCTAGACCGACATCTTCAATCCTAATCTGTTTCCATGGGTACTGAAGAAGATTCTAGACCGACATATTTAATCCTAATGTTTTTTCTTGTGTACAAAAGAAGATTCTAGACCAACATAAAGAAGCCACTGTAGTTTCTCATATTGCAGTAAAAAGCTCACTTGGTGCTGCAGACATTTTCGTTCAGCTTGCAAAGTACCGTGATTCTAGACCAACACGAAGAAGCCACTGTAGTTTCTCATACTGCAGTAAAAAGCTAACTTGGTGCTGTAGACATTTTCGTTCAGCTTGCAAAGTACCGTGATTCTAGACCAACATAAAGAAGCCACTGTAGTTTCTCACACTGCTGTAAAAAGCTCACTTGGTGCTGTAGACATTTTCGTTCAGCTTGCAAAGTACCGTGATTCTAGACCAACATAAAGAGGCCACTGTAGTTTCTCATACTGCTGTAAAAAGCTCACTTGGTGCTGTAGACATTTTCGTTCAACTTGCAAAGTACCGTGATTCTAGACCAACATAAAGAAGCCACTGTAGTTTCTCATACTGCAGTAAAAAGCTCACTTGGTGCTGTAGACATTTTCGTTCAGCTTGCAAAGTACCGTGATTCTAGACCAACATAAAGAAGCCACTGTAGTTTCTCATACTGCTGTAAAAAGCTCACTTGGTGCTGTAGACATTTTCGTTCAACTTGCAAAGTACCGTGATTCTAGACCAACATAAAGAAGCCACTGTAGTTTCTCATACTGCAGTAAAAAGCTCACTTGGTGCTGTAGACATTTTCGTTCAGCTTGCAAAGTACCGTGATTCTAGACCAACATAAAGAAGCCACTGTAGTTTCTCATACTGCAGTAAAAAAGCTCACTTGGTGCTGTAGACATTTTCGTTCAGCTTGCAAAATACCATGATTCTAGACCAACATAAAGAAGCCACTGTAGTTTCTCATACTGCAGTAAAAAGCTCACTTGGTGCTGTAGACATTTTCGTTCAGCTTGCAAAGTACCGTGATTCTAGACCAACATAAAGAAGCCACTGTAGTTTCTCATACTGCAGTAAAAAGCTAACTTGGTGCTGTAGACATTTTCGTTCAACTTGCAAAGTACTGTGATTCTAGACCAACATAAAGAAGCCACTGTAGTTTCTCATACTGCCGTAAAAAGCTCACTTGGTGCTGTAGACATTTTTGTTCAACTTGCAAAGTACCGTGATTCTAGACCAACATAAAGAAGCCACTGTAGTTTCTCATACTGCTGTAAAAAGCTCACTTGGTGCTGTAGAAATTTTCGTTCAACTTGCAAAGTACCGTGATTCTAGGCCAACATAAAGAAGCCACTGTAGTTTCTCATACTGCTGTAAAAAGCTCACTTGGTGCTGTAGACATTTTCGTTCAGCTTGCAAAGTACTGTGATTCTAGACCAACATAAAGAAGCCACTGTAGTTTCTCATACTGCAGTAAAAAGCTCACTTGGTGCTGCAGACATTTTCGTTCAGCTTGCAAAGTACCGTGATTCTAGACCAACATAATAAAGAAGCCACTGTAGTTTCTCATACTGCAGTAAAATGCTCACTTGGTGCTGTAGACATTTTCGTTCAGCTTGCAAAGTACCGTGATTCTAGACCAACATAAAGAAGCCACTGTAGTTTCTCATACTGCAATAAAAAGCTCACTTGGTGCTGTAGACATTTTCATTCAGCTTGCAAAGTACCGTGATTCTAGACCAACATAAAGAAGCCACTGTAGTTTCTCATACTGCATTTAAAAGCTCACTTGGTGCTGTAGAAATTTTCGTTCAACTTGCAAAGTACCGTGATTCTAGACCAACATAAAGAAGCCACTGTAGTTTCTCATACTGCAGTAAAAAGCTCACTTGGTGCTGTAGACATTTTCGTTCAGCTTGCAAAGTACCGTGATTCTAGACCAACATAATAAAGAAGCCACTGTAGTTTCTCATACTGCAGTAAAAAGCTTACTTGGTGCTGTAGACATTTTCGTTCAGCTTGCAAAGTACCGTGATTCTAGACCAACATGAAGAAGCCACTGTAGTTTCTCATACTGCAGTAAAAAGCTCACTTGGTGCTGCAGACATTTTCGTTCAGCTTGCAAAGTACCGTGATTCTAGACCAACATAATAAAGAAGCCACTGTAGTTTCTCATACTGCAGTAAAATGCTCACTTGGTGCTGTAGACATTTTCGTTCAGCTTGCAAAGTACCGTGATTCTAGACCAACATAAAGAAGCCACTGTAGTTTCTCATACTGCAGTAAAAAGCTCACTTGGTGCTGTAGACATTTTCGTTCAGCTTGCAAAGTACCATGATTCTAGACCAACATAATAAAGAAGCCACTGTAGTTTCTCATACTGCAGTAAAAAGCTTACTTGGTGCTGTAGACATTTTCGTTCAGCTTGCAAAGTACCGTGATTCTAGACCAACATGAAGAAGCCACTGTAGTTTCTCATACTGCAGTAAAAAGCTCACTTGGTGCTGTAGACATTTTCGTTCAGCTTGCAAAGTACCGTGATTCTAGACCAACATAAAGAAGCCACTGTAGTTTCTCATACTGCAGTAAAATGCTCACTTGGTGCTGTAGAAATTTTCGTTCAGCTTGCAAAGTACCGTGATTCTAGACCAACATAATAAAGAAGCCACTGTAGTTTCTCATACTGCTGTAAAAAGCTCACTTGGTGCTGTAGACATTTTTGTTCAGCTTGCAAAGTACCGTGATTCTAGACCAACATAAAGAAGCCACTGTAGTTTCTCATACTGCAGTAAAATGCTCACTTGGTGCTGTAGACATTTTCGTTCAGCTTGCAAAGTACCGTGATTCTAGACCAACATAAAGAAGCCACTGTAGTTTCTCATACTGCAGTAAAAAGCTCACTTGGTGCTGTAGACATTTTCGCTCAGCTTGCAAAGTACCGTGATTCTAGACCAACATGAAGAAGCCACTGTAGTTTCTCATACTGCAGTAAAAAGCTCACTTGGTGCTGCAGACATTTTCGTTCAGCTTGCAAAGTACCGTGATTCTAGACCAACATAATAAAGAAGCCACTGTAGTTTCTCATACTGCAGTAAAATGCTCACTTGGTGCTGTAGACATTTTCGTTCAGCTTGCAAAGTACCGTGATTCTAGACCAACATAAAGAAGCCACTGTAGTTTCTCATACTGCAGTAAAAAGCTCACTTGGTGCTGTAGACATTTTCGTTCAGCTTGCAAAGTACCGTGATTCTAGACCAACATAAAGAAGCCACTGTAGTTTCTCATACTGCAGTAAAATGCTCACTTGGTGCTGTAGAAATTTTCGTTCAGCTTGCAAAGTACCGTGATTCTAGACCAACATAATAAAGAAGCCACTGTAGTTTCTCATACTGCTGTAAAAAGCTCACTTGGTGCTGTAGACATTTTTGTTCAGCTTGCAAAGTACCGTGATTCTAGACCAACATAAAGAAGCCACTGTAGTTTCTCATACTGCAGTAAAATGCTCACTTGGTGCTGTAGACATTTTCGTTCAGCTTGCAAAGTACCGTGATTCTAGACCAACATAAAGAAGCCACTGTAGTTTCTCATACTGCAGTAAAAAGCTCACTTGGTGCTGTAGACATTTTCGTTCAGCTTGCAAAGTACCGTGATTCTAGACCAACATAAAGAAGCCACTGTAGTTTCTCATACTGCAGTAAAAAGCTAACTTGGTGCTGTAGACAATTTGCTGACAGTTTCAAATTTAACAGTACTCTGTAGTTATATCTGCTTATTAGTTAACAGTTAACCAAGTATTTCAGCTCGGGCACAAAGTGGTTATTTGGCTTTTCTTGATGACATGAAGAGATTTTACAGGCCACCTATTTAACTGCCCACTGCCTAATTAAACATTCTTAGCAAAGTATTTGATTCTTTTGAACAGGTATCAGACGCAATGAAACGAACCATTGAGGGAAAACTGGTAAGCATTGATAACCTTGATGGTCAGCCAGACTCCAGCTACATCAACATTGTTGTCGAAAGTGGGGAACAGCTGTTTGATTTGTCCATCAACAAAGCTCTAGTAGCTTTTACTTTTAAGACCTATGATGTACAGGAGCTGTTGAAGATTACAGAAGATAAGGAATATACAATCAAACTGGAATCGTCAATCATAGTGAGCATCACCCCTTCTACTAGTACATCATAAATACTTTCAGATGGAATGTAAACATGACTAGACTGAACGTTTGAAAATATTAGAATGTTTTAAAGAAAATCTTATTCACAAACAAAATCGTTTTTAAAGAAAAAATTGTTTATGGTAAATAGAATACTTTTAAAATCTGAAGATACTATGTATAACGAAATAAAAGCAATTTTAGATAATGTAATTGGTTCATACAAAAGAAATTGTTTCTAGGATAGTCATTAATTGATAAATAAAATATAGTGATGTAACTGAGGATTAAATTATTTTGAAAAGAAAGTAAAAGATGAAATATATATTAACAAACTTTTCATTGTAAACAACTTGATAATTAAAGGGGCATTTCGTGATCCACAGCCTCATCCCCCCACTTTTCTAAAAAAAAGTTGAGATTTTTATATCACTGGAAACCTCTGGCTACATAATGTTTATGTACAAAATATTTCTTGCAGATTAATTCGTTTTGCAAAGATATCGTGAAATTTGAATTTCGTTCTGGTGCACCAGAACGAAATTACAACGTATTGTCTATGGAGCAGTGTAATACACATAATCATGCATAACTCGCAAACGCAAAATCGGAATCAACTGAAATTTTGGGAATAGGCTTTTTTCGTGGATATGTACTGAAAAATGTCATAAAAAGAGGATGCTAGGATCAAGAAATACTCCTTTAAGTTACTTATTAACTGAATTATTTTGAATCACATTAATATTTTTCAAAGGTGTTCAACAACCATATGATGAGATGGCAATGGATTATGTTACAGGAAGATGATATTCCACTAGCCATGTTGGTCAGCAAAAGTAACAATCAACATGCTGAAAATGGTAAGTTACAAATGTGAAGATGCTGCTGATTGCAATCCCATAAGACCAGAGGATGTGAAGATGTGAAAGGAGACCTTTGGGTTGAACATCAATGGTGCACAGTGTCTTCGACCCTATATCTTCATGG
The DNA here is from genome assembly GCF_039555335.1 of Amphiura filiformis. Taxonomy (NCBI): domain Eukaryota; kingdom Metazoa; phylum Echinodermata; class Ophiuroidea; order Amphilepidida; family Amphiuridae; genus Amphiura; species Amphiura filiformis. The sequence continues at coordinate 1,659,823 of NW_027305490.1, read as the reverse complement.
CAGGAATCGCCATGGTAGGTTAAATCCACAGCCACGATTAGCCATTTGGTTCAAACCTTTAAAGCTCTTTTAAACTAATAATTAGTCGAGGGACATAACTAAGGCTACTCACAATAGCCGGGTAATCGATCTTGGTTGTGCGTGATTAAGCTTGTATACCCCATTGAGGTCAATGGTCATCGACTTTTATACTGCCTACAGTGAGTGCACGCTGTAGTCCATAACAGGACCAACGCAATATAAAATGGTCAAATTTTGAGTTCAAAGCGCACGGCCAATTTTCAAAGCGCATTCTAGCGACTATCATATCTGTTCAACACGTATTTCCAAGTTTATGAGACCAAATCTGGTTTCTTGAGAAAAAAAAAAATCATGACGGAGATATTCATCATTTTCTAACCCGGTATCAGAAGATTTTCGTCTGATATCAAAATCGTGCATCCTGCATAGCAATTCACGTGTATCGATCCCGTGTATTCATTTTAGTGTCCCTTCTGCACCAAATAATTATTAGCCAGGCGGTGTCGGTGTGTGGTGATGCTTCAAAAGTTATCCATAGTCTTCAAGCTAACTCAAAGATAATAATACATAATAGTACAACCAATCCACTAACCATGAGAGCCACAAAGTTTCGCAAGCATATAGCTACAATGACACAACTACTATGTCTGAAGGACAACAAACTTGATCTTGTGGCAGGTTACATGGGCCATGATATCCGCATTCATAGGGAGTTTTATCGTCTACCATCAAGTTCTTTGCAGCTGGCAAAGGTTTCCAAAGTCTTGGTAATGATGGAGAAAGGGCTTGCAGGAAAGTACAGAGGGAAGTCACTGGATGAAATAGACATCATCCTTGATGAAGGTAAGTAATCATTTTGTCATGGCAAACCATATCAGCTTTTGTTTGAATGATATTGGCATTGTTTTAAAATTTAAGGCAAGGTTGGATTACTTGTATGCCAGTTTATGGAAAGCCATTCACAGTATCAGAATTTCTATGTACAATGGAATGGCGTTGCGAACCAAATTTGTCTCAAAATTGCTATTTTAGCTCTCATAAATTATACATATAAGAAAATTCCTGGATAATGAATTATGACTTGTAAGCAGTATAGGGTTCCGAATACAAGGTTCGTTTTTCAAAACCAAAAAATACTGTTTTACACTGACCTGACAGTTTCGAGTGTCTTGGGCGACACTCTTCTTCAGAGTGATCTATGTCCACACACCTCCGGCGGATTTCGCCTGTAGAGGGCGCACTACTCATGGAGATGATTGGGTCATAGATGTGACTTAGAAAATGGGCCCCCTCGTCTCTGTTCATGACTTGCGGGGATTTCTTCCTTATCCAGATGGATTCCATGATTCTTCTTGATCTCGCGTCACCTTCCTTGCTAAGGATTTTGGACCCTTGCCAATCGATGACGTGATTTTGTTGTACTGAGTGATCAGCTATGGCAGATTTGCTGAGCTCACTTTCCGACTGTTTTCTGGTCTGACGGGTGTAGTTCTTTTTCAAACCCGTTACTTTGTCCGTTTCTTTCATGTGTTCACTTAGTCTCGTGGAAAAACGTCTCCCCGTTTCACCCACATATGAATGATCACAATTTGAACAAGGGATCTCATATACACAGTCTGTTGTAGAGTCTGGATCTCTCTTGTCCTTGGGGTGGACGAGCATTTTTCTCAATGTTGAGTTGGGTCTCATAGCTGTGGCGATTCCATGTTTTGGAAAATCCTATTAGCCTTCTCTGATAATCCGCTGACATAAGGTATAACTACCAGTCCTTTGGATTTCTCGCTATTATCACTTTTCTTAGATGTTTTCATAGTCTTTTTATTTGCAATCTGTTGTTTCACCTTCTTGAAGGACCAATTTGGATAGCCACAGAGACTAAGTGCTTTCTTGATCTTTTCCTCTTCTTGTTGTTTGTCATCCTCGTCCGAAACTAAATTATTCATTCTGTCCATTAAAGTTCGGACAACACCCAGCTTGTGGTGAACTGGGTGATGAGACTCAAAATTCAGATATTGGTCTGTGTGCGAAGCTTTGCGGTAAATGAGCAATTTCACTGAGCCGTCTGACTTTCTGACTATGAGTGTGTCGAGGAATGGTATTTTACCGTCATGTTCTTTTTCGTAAGTGAATTTTATACTGTCCGTGGGGTCTGTGCTGTTGAGGTGATCAGTAAGGTTGTCAACTTGATCAGATTTTACAATCTCCAAAACATCATCCACGTA